>NC_141549.1:11447500-11717500 GCF_021556685.1 Rattus norvegicus | reverse complement strand
TAGCCATCTATCAGATATACAATTGGTAAAGAATTTTTCCAAATTGGTTGGTTGCCATTTTGTCCTATTGTAAGTGTCTTTGCCTTACAGGGGCTTGGCAATTTTATAAGGTCCCATTTTCCATTTTTGATCTTAGAGCATAAGCCATTGGTATTCTCTTCAGGAAAATTTTCCCTGTGCCTATCCTTTTGAGAGTCTTACACACATTCTCTTAGTTTCAGTGTATCTGGTTTTATGTGGAGTTCTTTGTTCCACTTGGACTTGAGCATTGTACAGGGAGATAAGAATGTATCAATTTGCACAAATTGAACCAGCACCATTTGTTGAAAATGACTTTTTTTCCATCGGATAGTTTTAGCTCCTTTGCCGAAGATCAAGTGACCATCAGTGTGTGGGTTCATTTCTGGGTTTTCAATTCTAGTCCATTGATCTACCTGCCTGTCTCTGTACCAATGACATGCACTTTTAATCATGATTGACCTGTAATATAGCTTGAGGTCAGGGATGGGGATTCCCCAAGAAATTCTATTAATGTTGAGCATATTTCTCTCTATCCTGAGTTTTTTGCTTTTTCAAATGAATTTGCAAATTGCTCTTTCCAATCCTATGAAGAATTGAGGTGGAACCTTGATGGGAATTACATTGAATCTGTAGAATCCCTTGGGAAATTTGGCCATTTTTACTATATTATGTCTGCCAATCCATGAACATGGGAATTCTTTCCATCTTCTGATATCTTTGATTTCTTTCTTCAGATACTTGAAGTTCTTGTCATACAGATGTTTCTCTTGCTGGGTTGGAGTTACACCACGGTATTTTATATTATTTGTGGTTTTGTCAAGGGTGTCATTTCCCTGCTTTCTCAGGTTATTCATCTTTTGAGTAGAGGAAGTCTACTGATTTGTTTGAGTTAATTTTATATCCAACTACTTTGCTGAAGTTGGTTGTCAGCTGTAGGAATTATCTGGTGGAATTTTTGGGGTCACTTAATTATAATACCATATTGTCTGCATATAGTGATATTTCGACTTCTTTCCTTCCAATTTATATCCCTTTGACCTCATTTTGTTGTCTAATTGCTCTGGCTAGGACTTCAACTATTATATTTAATAGGTAGGGAGAGGATGGGCAGCCTCATTTATTACCTGAGTGTAGTGGGGTTGCTTAAAGTTTCTCTCCACTTAGTGTAATGCAGGCTACTAGTTTTCTGTGTATTGCTTTTACTATGTTCAGATATGGGCTTTGAATTATGGCTGATCAGGACATGTTTATGCCAAATCTATCAGCCAGTCACCCATTTAGTCTTTTTTCAAACTAACCAACCCTGAAAGAGGGGAGGGAAAGTTTTTAAATACCCTTATAAATAGAATTCATGGAGACAACCACATACTTTTGTGTTCTTGAATGCTTCCTCTAATTTCCTTCTCTGTTTCTGTGTGACTCTGACTCTGCATGCTGGAGTATAGCCCTGTGTCTCTCTACTTTCTGTGTTTCTCTCTCCGTTTCTGTCTCTTAAGGTGACCTTTTCCCCAAAGATCCTACAAAAATTTTTTCAACTTTTCCACAAAATTTTCCAAGATCTACCTAATGTCTGGCTCTGTGTTTTGCACTTCTTACCATCAGTTTTTAAGTGAAGATTCTCTGATGACAATTGGGTTAGCACCAGTCTCCGAGTGTATCAGAATATTATTAGAAATCATTTCATTGGATTTATTCTATCCTGTCTCTGTGTTCACCCGTGTCTCGGGGATGTCCTACCTCTGGTTCTTGGTTCTCCAGGCTTTGAGGGGAGTGCCTCTCTCATGGCCTGGGTCTCACATGTGTCAAGGCATTGGATAGACACTTTCATAACTCTGTGCTACCTTCACTACAGCACATCTTGTAGACTGTACAAAATGTAGGTGAAAATTTTTGTGGCTGGGCTGATATCCTAATCTGTCCACTGGAAGACATTCTGGTTATAGGAGAAGGCTCAATATACTACTAGGAAACTAAGCTGGTGTCACCCCTCATAGTTTCCTAGTAGTTTCCATTGCACTAGGGTTCCAGGTTTCCAGCTTGTCCCAGAGATACCCACTAATTCTAATTTTTTTCTCCCAGTACTCTCTCCAGTTATCCTCCCAATCTGGTTTATCCTTTTCCCATCCCTACCCTCCATTTAGACCACTTCCTTAACTACACCCACCACAATACAGCCAAGAAAGATGTCTTTTCTATCTCCCCATCACAGAGAGGCCTGCATCTAGAGCCCTCTTTGTTACATAGTTTCCTGGGTCTGTGGACTGTAGCATACTTGTTCTTTATTTTAAAAGTAATTTCATCATTTAAGTAAGTTTATATTATATCTGTCTTCTTGTTCCATTTATATGCCTGGATGGAACAAGATGTTGATTTTAAAAGTTTTGGAATATTTTAGCATGGGAATGTAAAATATTTTCTTTATCCATTCTTCAATTGAAGGACTTTAGGACGCTTCTAGCTATTAGCAATAAAGTTTGTATGAACATAGTTTATCAAATGACGACTCATATGCATGCTATTGCAATACCAATGTGTTAAGTTCTGAAGTTTGTTGTACACGTTGGCACTTCCATCAGCAATGGATAATGTTCTCCTTGCTCTACATCCCTGTTAGCATAAGCTATCACTTTTGTTAGGTTTTAGCAATTCTGACAGGTAAGATGGAATGACAAATTCATTTCATTTGTATTTTGCTGATGACTAAGGATGTCGAACTTTTCCCAAGTGCATTTTTTTAAGTGAAAGAATTCTGTTGAGAATTCTGTTTGATCTGTATTGTTAGTCCATGTCCCCCCAGCCTTTGAACATCTCCAGTGGAGAGGCAAAGCATGGAGAGTTTGACTGAGCTTACACATATTCCTAGCTTTGAGATGATGAATGGTCCAGCAGTTGGAAAGTACAGTCTGAGATGTAAAAATAACAAAGTTTTAATTTCTTGTCTTACTGGAAGTTGTTACCACCTGAAACTTCAAGTTTTCAAGAAAGAACCCTAAACAGTAACCAAACTACAAAACATTTGAATTTCAATGATATTCAGTCTGTTGATATGCATGTACTAATGTGACACAAATAGTGTGGGAGTAACCAACAGATATCAGACTTGACTTAAGATTCACTCCCTGAGATGGACCTCATACCTGACACTGCTTGGCTGACCAGGAACCTGAGACCAGATATTTCATCAACCTAGGGTAAATCTTAATATGACTGTTCTAGAAAAGAAATATTAGAAAATGATTCCCAAAGATCTGTTATACTCACAGACCAGTGCCTTGTTTTACCAAATTTAGAGAAGCTTCCTCCTCAATCAGATCACAAGACATACTGAGGCCCATAAGCAGACATTATGTAGAGTAAGACACCTTGGAGCACACAGTTCTAAATTGGAGAAGTGGCCTCATGTACCCATTCTTAAACCAGGATTATCTCCAATTGATAACACCTTGCAATTTAGTTTAGTTTTTTTCTAAGGGAGTCTCTAAAGAAACAAACTCCTTTTAGGTACAGTCCTCATGTTCATCAGCAAATATCCAACAAAAAAATGAATCCATTTACAAATATGAAGGAGGTTTCTGGTCTCATAATGTCCTATCACAACTTTTTGTAATTTACTTTTAATATTTTATTATTATTTAAATATTGAATTATTCAATTTTTATTCTGCCTGTTTTTCTTTTTTAATTTGGCTTCTTGCCTTAGCACAGTAACTTTGAACCTTGCCCATGCTGTATCATGAATTAGCACATAGTACAATTAATATGCTCATCTATAGCAGACCATTTGTGCAGTTTGGATTTCTGATTTTCATTCTTTGGGGTATTTATACATCTTTAGATGAGCAAAGTCATGTTAGTTGTATTTATATTTTTGAAGAACTGGCAAAGTATTACTGAAAGTAGGTAATGCCTTCCACATGCCCCCTAGAAATGTGCCAGGATTTTATGATTGCCCATCCTCCCCAACACTTGGAATATCTGCATGTAAAAATGTATCCACTTCAATTAGAATTGAATTGTTAACACTGACTAAAGTATTACCACTTCTCAAGTTTAGTTTGAAGTTTACTGAAAGGTAATGTTGAACATTATTACATGCAACTTATTAGTGATGTCTATACATTATTTACAAAAATGGCTATTTAAAAGTTTTACCTTTTATAGTATCAGCCTGTCATACAATCATTTTAAATGATTATGTTTAACTTTTTAATTTTTTAGACAACTTTGAATAAACTTAAAATAATTTGTCAAGAATATCCACAGTTTTCAGATATTTTCTTTCATAATTAGACTGCATTTTGGACAATGTAAAACAAATTAATAATTTATTAAAACCAATAATTAAAATAAACACAACATTGAAAACATCAGAAATAATAAAATACTATTACTCGGGGGAGCTTTAGTCTGGCTGTGGGGTTGGAACTGCTGTTGGATTTAAATCAGCAGCTGATCATGAGGGGCAAGTATAGGAGAGACTCCAGTTGATGATCACAGGTGACAGGGCTATACTCTAAATAGGAAGGCCCACTGTAGCAAGCAGGAGATGACAGACAGATACCTTGTATCTACAGACACAGGGAGACACAGTTTCCACAGCTGCTATCAGCTGTGCTGGCTGAACTGCTGCTGCCACATACGGCTGCAACTACTCATAAATCCCAGAACCTTCTGGAGGTTTCTATACCGTACAGCTCTGGTGCACAAGTTGGTTCTGGCTACAGAGTGGCTCTTTTCTTTGCTGATTTACACCCATAAAATCTCTGGATCTGAGGAAATATGTGTCCCCAAATCTGAGTCGTCCTCATCTTTGACCTGGGAATCCTTGGCATGTTCTTCCTCCAACTGTGTCAGGAGCTTCTTGACACGAACACTAAGATCACAGTGGGGCATGTACACACTCAAGTAGGCCTTCAGGTATTTCAGAGGCAACAGGTCTGATAGGTCACAAAAGTCCTCAGGGTTCTTGTCCATCCATGTTTCCAGGAAGCTACAGAGGGTGTTCTTTACTTGTTCATCCTCCTCAGAATCAGCTGTGAAGTGTGAATACCTAGAGAAGACCAGACAGAATGTTACCTGTAAAGTCCCAGGCCCCTCTCCTAAAAGGAGCAATTCTGTTTGCTCTCAGAATTATTAGTTAATGTGGATCCAATAGGTGCTTTCAATGTATCTGTGCAAAGTTTGTACACACAGATCCCTATGCAGACATATCCTTGTTACATGTATTATTGGAATATCCTTTATGGATCTCCACATGGTCATGTCTCTACTACATACTCCAATATGTGTAGAACCTACTTTATATAGAGAGAAGTGCATTCACCAAGGGCTCAGAAACACTGACTGAGGGATTAAGTGCGTTTTCAAGCTAGAAGAGTTGGCTGTATTCATTTTTCTGTTCTCAACTCTAGACATCCCAATCACATGGGCCATGCATCGGAGAAGAAATTTTTTAATGCATGCTACTGTATCCTGACAATTCTGGAGAAAATGAAAAGCCTGAGACAGAGCCAGATCCAGGCATTGAGATGGAGAAGAAGCAGAGAGAGATAGGGGTAGAGACAGAAGGAAAAAAGGAGAGGAAGAGAGAGACAGAGAGACAGAGACAGAGAGAGAAAGACAGAGAGAGAAATTCCCAGAACTGACAGGAGGATTTGAGAACTATGGGCATGGAGAAGAGCCTCACCTCAGGAATAGCAGATCCAATACCTGTAGGGTGGTGGCACATCTTCGGTATGTGGACAGAAATGCAGGGACAAAGCTGGGGTCCCCTTTCTGCAGAGAAGGCACCAAGTTGTTCACCAGCTTAACCACAGTCCCTGAACTAATGTCTGAGTGTCTACAGGGCTTTCTCATGTCCTGTGTGTCAGAAGAGTTCTTACCCTGAGGAAAGATCGAAGTCAAAGTTTCAAAGATCTGCAACAGTCTTATTGGTTCTCCTCATTCCAAGGTTCCTTGAATTATTTCTATGCCAAAAACCCAGAGACAACAGAGTGGTTACCTGTTCAATGAGGTCCTGTCCTTGGCTGGCTTTGGTCAAATTTTTTCCCCTTTGAGAAAATGGCCACAGGCGTTGAAGGCAAGAGCGAACCCTGTGCCTCCAGACACCTTCATGGGCTTCCCTGTTGTCTTTCTTGAGGCCTGAACCTCGAGTAGTCCGAAGATGGAAAGAGAACATCCTGCCCTCTCTACAGTCTCTGACCAGAGAGCCTATAGTCCTTGCTGTAACCAGTGGGTTGCCTGGTTACCAAGGTTTTCTATTGTTAGGTCATGGCCATGAGGGTGATTCTATAACTGTCACTTCTTTAACGGCACTTTATTAAAGGGCTCCTAGTTTCTTTCCCACTTCCCAGGTTCGCAAGTCTACACAGGTATACATGTGTTTTCTACTCTACTGCTCCCAGAGATACCTGTATATAAACAGCATCTCAGCTTTGCAACCAGATTCCCTCCTTTGGAACCGCATCTGTAACCCCCATCAAAGCTCTGGCCTACCTAGCCCAATGTACCATCAACCCTAGGCATGATTTCTTGCTTTTACATGACTTGTATGTGTTCTGTGTGGAATGAGATCACATTCATGCCTGTGACAGCCAGCAGCCCCACAATGTCAGTGTGCCTGCATAGGGATTGTCTCTCAGAGTCAGTTTCCAACACCATGATCATTTTAGGGCTTAAGCACAGAGGTTTGCAGCTTGCTGTAAACAGCTGGCTCACCCACTGTCGCCACCTTATGAGATGAAAGCAACCCCCTAGCAATCTTTCAGGAGGGGTTCATCCTCTGTTGTGTCTTATGAATTCCAGCTTGAATCCTTGTCCTGACTGTACAATGATGGCCTGTGACTTGTCACCTACAGGAAAACTTTCTGCTCCCTTAATAACATGTTTTCATGGTGTTTGTCACAGCAACCAAGCGAAATGGGAACATGACTCTATTTCTGCCCCCGCCCTATGTAATGTGGCTACCAACCTGTTCCCTAGTTCCTCAGCTTCCTCACTCACTGGTATTCCATCTCTTCCTCTAGAACTGTCTTTTCTTTCTCTGCTGCTCCCAGTGGTGTGTGCAAATCATTCCCCGTTCTTCCCCTGAGCAGCTCTGTCCTTCATACAGAGTGTGTGAGTCAGTGTTTAGCTCCAGTAACCAGGGGAGTCTGTGTCATGTGCATGTGCTCAGAATTCCATGGAACTCCAGACTGGTCACCAGTTTTATTGTTAATTACTATCTTGTTCACTTGTCAAAATGAATTGCAGTTGTGTTTCTTCCCCCTTTATCTTCTGTGTGACATATTCTCATTTTCTTTTTTCTCATTCCCCTAATTTTGCTGTATCTCCTGCATGTTCACGTGCATATGCATATTAGTTCCTATCAGTACATTCAAAGGCATGTATATGAGATCACTCTTACGTACATTATATGCACTTGTACATGTGTGTCTTGGTGTAAGTACATGTGCATGTTTCAAGTGCATGGCAAAACTTACATGTGTATGAGCATGCATGCATGCTTACATCCATGACTGCATGCCTTCATGGTTTTCTGACCATGTATATTTGTGTGTGTGTTTGTGTGTGTGTGTGTGGGGTGGGGGAGTATGTGTGTGTGTGTGTGTGTGCACGTGTGTGTGTGTGTGTGTGTGTGTGTGTGTGTGTGTGTGTGTGTGTGTGTTAGTAGACTGTAACATCCTTTCACTGGTTACGGTAAAAGCCAGAATTCCTTTTTTTTTTTTTTGGGGTCTTTTTTTCGGAGCTGGGGACAGAACCCAGGGCCTTGCGCTTCCTAGGCAAGCGCTCTACCACTGAGCTAAATCCCCAACCAGAATTCCTTAAAATGACTTGGTACACTAATAATAGTGGGAACAAACTCCTTTCAATGGAACCGACTTCCATATCCAGGTCTTGAGCTGCATCTTCTGTTAAGACAAAGTAAAAGATGATAGATGAATTCTGTAGGTTTTGTTGGCTGTATGTCTACAAGTGGGTGAGTTGTATCTATTGGTAATGGGAGCAGGGACATCTAAGTTCAAAGGATACATCTTTGAAGAGGCCAATTTCATTTGATAAGTTGGAAATTATCAAGACATGAACAGCCTATGAGGAGAAGGATGATGGAACATGAAGATCATGTCCCGAGAATCTAGGAGGCTGATCATGTCCCCAAGACGAAGCCATAAAACTCCCATAGCTTCTTTATAGCAGCACAGGCATGGATCAGGTAGAGGCACCAGTGCACTAAAACTTATACATATAATTGTGACAGAAGAGCAGGGGAAGTCTAAATATTACCACCGACCAACGAGATTCAGAGTTAAAAACTTTGACTATAGGACAGAGATTCCAGTGGAGCAGCCATAGAGTTAACAAAATTGTGAACTTCTAAGATGGCTGGCTTCTTTTCATTGGCTTGACCTGCATAAAACTTGGTAGTTTAACACAAAGGACTGGCAAAGCTTTTCTCTATCAGTAACTGCTCAACATCCCCAACTTCCTGCTGCTCTTGTGCCTGAAAAAGCTCAATTCTTGATTAAGACCTGTTTATGTGAATGCTATACACCAATCACCCATTTTGTCATTTTTCAAGCTGAGCAATCATAAAAGAGGGGAGGAAACTTCTGAAAGAGTCAAATATCAGAAGTGCAAAAAACATTAGACTTTTGTGTTCTTGAATGCCTCCTCTACTCTCATCTCTCTGTGTGTATCTCTGTGTGTCTGTCTCCCACTCTCTGTCTCTCTGTCTTGGTCTCTATCTCTAGAAATCTCTGTCTCTCTCTGTCTGTCTCTTTCTCTCTGTCTCTTTCTGTCTCTCTGTCTCTCTGTCTCTCCCTTTCCCTTTCCCTCCCCCTCCCCTTCTCCTTCCCCCTTCCCTCTCCAGAGAGAGAGAGAGAGAGAGAGAGAGAGAGAGAGAGAGAATGTATTTCCTCATGATAATACAAGCTTTTCTTTCATTCTTGATTCTATTTTGTGTTCTGTGATGATATATATTACAATCAAGATTGTTCCAGCCTTGTAAACCTTTTCTTTCAAAATTGTATTTATTTTACATCGTGACTAATCCCCTACTTTTTTCTCCTAATCCCTCCACAGCTCCATTCTCATCTCCTCCTCCTCCACCATTCATCTGCAGAAAAGGGCAGGCCTCCCAAACATGTTAACCAGCCATGGCTTTTCCCTTTAAGACTTGGCACCTCCACTTGTATTAATGGAAGAGGAGGCAACAATGTTAGGGGAGAACATCTCATGCACAGTCAACAGAGTCAGAGTCAGCCCCCACTCCCACTGTTAATAGTTCCACAAGAAGTTGAATCTTCACAACTGCTACACAGGTTCTGATGGCCTAGGTCAGTCCCATGTAGGCTACGTGGTCCCCATGTAGGCTTCTTGGTTGGCTGGCAGTTCAGTCCTTGTATCCTATGGGATCAGGTCGGCTAAATGCTTTTTGTTTTTTGAGGTCTTCTTCAACCCTGTAGCTCCTACAATTCTTCCACCTCTTCATAAAATTTCGCCAACTCTACCTAATTTCTGGCTGTGTGTCTTTGCATTTGTTTCCATCATTTTTTAAGTGAAGCCTCTCTAATGACAATTGGGGTAGGACTAATCTCTGAGTATAGCAGAATATTATTAGAAATCATTTCATTGGCATTTTTCTATTCATTTTTCTATCCTGTCTCTGTGCCCATCTGTTCCTCTGGTATTTCCAGCCTGTGGTTCTTGGTACTCTAGGCTTTGCAAGGGCTGGACACACTCATAGCATGGGTCTCAAATGTGTCAAGGCATTGGATAGACACTTTCACAGTTTCTGTGTCACCTTTACTACAACACATCTTGTAGGCTGAACAAAATATAGGTGAAATGTTTTGCATCAGGGCTGATTTTCTAATCTGTCCACTGGAAGTCTTTATGGTTACAGAGGACTCAATATCCCAAACTACTAGGAATCTAAGCTGGGGTCACCCTCATAGATCTTATCCCAGAGACTACCCACCCCAATTCTATCTTATTCTCCCAGGACTCTCGTCCATTGTCTTCCCCATCTGATTCCTCCTTTTCCCATCCCCACCCTTCCTTTAGACCACTCCCCTAACTGTACCCTACCCCAATACACCCAATGTGTCTATTCTATTTCCACTTCACAGTGAGAAGCATGTGTCTGCATCTTGGGCACTCCTTGTTACTTAGCTTCTCTGGGATTGTGGATTGTAACATGGTTATTCTTTTCTTTAAAAGTCATTTCCCTCTTTTCTTGGAGTGGTGGTGGCTGTGCAGCAGCGCCCTTACTCTGAACTGTGGGCAGAGAAATCAGGGTTAGGACTGGGGGATAGAGACTTTGATGTGTTCAAATATAAGTCAAGGGTGGAAAATGAATGCAATAAAACCGGTAAGTTGGAGAAGCAGAATTATACTTCAAGGAAGCACCATCAACATCACCACCACCACCAGAAGCAGCAGGAGCAGCAGCAGGAGCAGCAGCAGCAGCAGCAGCCACCTCCACTAAAACCTGCAAATGGACAGCATTCCAGCAGCCAGAATGAAGGCTTGACTATTGACTTGAAGAATTTTAGGAGAGAGAAGATCTTTACCCAATGTAGCCATCTCTTTGTGGGCAATCTTCCTCCTGACATTACTGAGGAAGAAATGAGGAAACTTTTTGAGAAACATGGAAAAGCAGGAGAAGTTTTCACTCATGAGGAAAAAGGCTTTTACTTTATTCTCTTGGAATCAGGAACCCTAATGGAAATTGCCAAAGTGGAGCTGGACAATACTCCACTCTGTGCAAAGCAACTGCAAGCGCTCTTTCCTTGTCATAGTGCAATCCTTACAGTCCACAGCCTTCCTCAGTATATGTCCAGTGAACCGCTCGAAGAAGCTTTCTCTGGGTTTGGCCAGGTGGAGAGGGCTGTAGTCATTGTAAATGACTGAAGAAGGCCCTGAGGGAAAGGCATTTTGAGTTCTCATTGAAGCCAGCTACTCAGAAAGCTCTGGGCAGATGCAGTGAAGGCTCATTCTTGCTAACCACATTTCCTCAGCCTGTCACTGTAGAGCCTATGGACTGGTTAGATAATGAAGAGAGACTTCCAGAGAAGCTGATTATAAATAAGACGCAATTTCACAAGGAGAGAGAACAGTCCCCCAGATTCGCACAGCCTGGGTCCTGTGAGTATGAGTATGGTATGCACTGGAAGGCACTCACTGAGATGGAGAAGCAACAGCAGGAGCAAGTGGACCGGAAGATCAAGGAGGCTTGTGAGAGGCTGCAGATGGAGATGGAGGCAACACACTATGGACACCAGGTTACGCTAATGAGGAAGGAGTTGATGAGACATCAATAAGAGCTTTGAAAAATGGAGGAGCTGCATAACCAAGAGGTTCAGAAATGAAAGCAGTTAGAACTGAGGCAGGAAGAGGAATGAGATGCAGAAACAGGAAGAAATGATGTGACAGGAGCAGGAAGGATACAAGGGAACCTTCCTGATTCGAGAGAACAGAGATAAGGATGGGCCCAATGGCTATGGGAGGTGCTATGGGTGTAAACAAGAGAGGCTCCATGCCCCCTACTCCTGTGCCACCTGGCACTCCAGTGCCTCCAGAACCTGCCACTATGATGCCAGAGGAAGGAACCCTTGGATTGACACCACCAACAACTGAATGATTTGGCCAAGCTGCAAAAATGGAAGGAATTGTAGCAGTTGGTGGAACTCCTGCTACATTCAGCTGTCCAGCTCTACGAGTTGAATTTGCTCCAAATAAATGCTGCCGATATTAGATAAAGTTGAATTGTCTAGTTTCCTGCAGCGCTTAAAAGAGGTGCCCTTTTTTGGACTAGCTAGAATTCTACCCTGGAAAAGTGTTAGGGGTTCGTCCCAATAGATAGGTCTTCCCTGCTTATATTATTCTAGGGAGTATCCTTGAAGGCAAGGGGCAAGGGAGGTGTGGTGTTGCGTTATCAAGTGTGTCTGGTGCATTCCTGAAGTATATTGAGGGTTGAGGCCCTGAAGAACTATTGAATATGGACTCAGAACTCCACTAATCTTGATCATTCTCTCTCTCTCTCTCTCTCTCTCTCTCTCTCTCTCTCTCTCTCTCTCTCTCTCTCTCTCTCTCTCTCTACACACACACACACACACACACGCCAACACACACGTTAAATTTTCATCTTTATTCCCCTCAACCCCAGAGACACTGCCTTACCTACCATAAAACCTAAACGTCCTCTGATGACCCAATGACCCAGCCCAAATCCTCCATGCTCCCAGGGGAGAATTCAGACAAATGTCCACAGAGGTTACAGCATACATATGGATCTGTTGTATCTCAATATGACCCCTTCATGTGCTAAGGAAGACATTTTCTCCTGAGAGTTTGAGTTTAGTATATCTTAAAAAAATTTGTGTGAACTTCCCTTCATCTTCTTGGGTAAGGACTACACTTTTGTGTCTCTGCTGTTGTTGTTCACAGCTTTTCTTGATAGGCCTAGCAACCCTGGGACAGAGTTGCTGTGTGTTGAAAGTCTGACAGTAGCTCTTAGTCTGGCCTATATTAGGTACTTACGCTGTGCATTTTTATTGGTGTACAATGGTTTGTTCCTGATACCTTCAATTTGAAGTTTTTTCTGAGAACTGGAGCAGTAATGCAGCATCACCTTATTAAAATACATTTAAATCCTTAAAAAAGTAATTTCTACTTATATGTGAGTTCATATCCTGTTTGTCTTCTTGTTCCACCATTTGCCTGAATAGAACAAGGCGTTGATTTTAACAGCTGTATAATACTCCACTGTGCAAATGTAAAACACTTTCTTTATCCTTTCTTCTGTTGAAGGTCACTAGCTTGTTTCCATGACCAGGAAGTTTTGTATGGTTATAGTTTATCAAGTGACCTTATAACATGTTTGTCCTTAGGAGAAACCAACATGTCTCTTTCAAAGTGGCTGTACAAGTTGGCACTTCCAACAGAAATGGAAGTGTTCCCCTTCTTCTGCATCCTTGCTAACATGACATCACTTGTGATTTTACTGTAGCCAATCAGAAAGGAAAGATGGAATCTCAGAGTCGTTTTATTTGCATTTCCCTGATGAGCTGGGGATGGTGAACATTTCTCTTAGTGCATTTCTTTAAGGGAAACTATTCTGTTGAGAATTCTGTTTAGATATGCATTTTTGGTCCATGTCCCCCAGCCTTTGGGCATGTCCACTGGATGAGGCAAAACATGGAGAGTTGACTGTGCTCATCACAGTAGCTCACACTGAGACAGCGGATGCTCCAGGAGTGGAAAGTGCAGTCTGAGATGGGAGAAAGCCAAAGGTGAGAGTCCTTGGCTTTCAGGTATTGTCTGCCCTAGAAAGTCGGCATGTTTCCAAGAAAAACATAAATGCTAACCATACTACAGAACCTTTGACTTACAACAGTGTCGGGTCTGTGAGATGTGCATGGACTACTGTGACACAAATGTTGTGGGAGTAACCGACAGATATCTGACTCGATTTAATACTCACTCCCTGAGATGGACCCTATAACTCACACTTCCTTGCTGACCAAGAACCTAAGATTAGATAGTTCAGACACCTGGGCAAAACCTAAATAGGACTGTTCTACCAATGAAAGAGTTAAAAACAAGACTCCTAATGATCTATGATACGCATACATGAGTGCCTTGCTCAATCATTGTCAGAGAAGCTTCTCCTGAAGCAGATCACAGGATATCCTGAGACCCATAGCCAGACCTTATGCAGAGGTAGACACCTTGGAACACTCAGTCCTAAATTGGAGAAGTTGCCTCATGCACCCATCCTTAACCCAGGATTATCTCCACTTGATACCCACTTGCATTTGAAAATTTAGTTTTCTCTAAGACATTCTCTAGGGAAAACACTTCATTTTAGCGCAGTCCTCATTTTCAGTACACAAGGCCAGTAGAAAATGAACCCATTTCCATCTGTGAAGAAGTCTCCTGGTCTCATAATGTCCTATCAGGACTTTTTTTTTAATTTACTTTTTATATTTCATTATTATTTATATAATGAATTTTTCTTTTACTATACACACTTTGTGTATACATTATGTTTTAATAGAAATCCTGTGCATCTTTGTTTTTTATGCCTATTCATAGCTGTGGACAAAGGGTTTCTCAGGTCCTCTCCCTGGCTGAAATGCTGATGGCAGTTGCTGTCTTCTGGGGAGGGACAATCATTTTGGATATGACCAGTGGTAGACTGATTATAATTGTGTACTATGTCAGTGGCAGCATAACTATTCCTACAGAACACATACTTATTGGATGCAGAGTGTAAAGAAAATAGTAATAATAATCATCAATTAGTATCATAAATATATATATATATATATAAATGAATAAACAAACAAACCAAACAACCAGAAAGGAGACTGTTTGGGAAGTCTGGATGAGTAGATGGGAGGTGATGAGGGGTGGATAGAATCAACAGCCTTTGTATACTTGTAGAGATTTTTTTTTCATTTGAAAAGCACATTTCTACCTGTTAAAAACCTTCTTCTACCCAAACTACTAGAGGCAAACTTTTAGATTTCTGTTTTCATAGATCTATTCCTTAAGAAAATTTTTGCCTAATTCTAGACTTTTATTTGGCTTCGTGGCTAACCGAGTGACTTCGAAAATTGTCCATGTAATCTAGAATTAGCACATATTACAATTAGTCTGTTTATCAACTGCAGACCATTTTGACTGTTTGGATTTCTGTTATTTGTATTGGGGAGATTTATACATCATTAGAGAAGCAAAGTCATAATAGTGGTATTTATATTTTTGAAGAATTGACAAAGTATATCAGAAATTAGGTAACACATTCTGCCTGTGCCCTAGAAATATGCCATGATTCTATCATATCACATCATGGCCAACACTTGGGATTTATGTGTGTTAAAGTATAGCCAATTAAGTGTGAACTGAATTATTATCACAGGACTGAAGTTTACTGAATGATAATTTTGAGCATTAGGGCATATGCTTTATTAGTCATGCATATACCTTTTTTAGAAAAATGACTATTTAAATCTTTTACCTGTTGTAATTTAAGCACAGTATTTAATTATTTTAAATGCTTATGTTTATCTTTTTAATTATTTCTGCTCAAAAGAGAACTTTGAAAAAAACTGAAAACAAACACTAACAGTTTATTAAAACCAATACTTAAGTCAGAAAAGGTAAGAAGGCTATTTCTTAGGAGGGGAAGGCTGGCTGTGGGGTTGGAACTGCTACTGGGTTGAAATCAGCAGATGATTATGAGGGACAGAAACAGCAGCACAGGTATAGGACAGACTCAAATTGATGACCACAGGTGACAGGGCCATTCTCTCAATAGGTAGGCCCAGTGTAGCAAGCAGGAGATGACTGAAAAATCACTGTATCTACTAACATGCTGAAACACAGGTTCCACAGCTGCTCACAGGTGTGCTGGCTAAACGGCTGCTGCCACATCTGGCTGCAGGTATGCATGGGCCACAAAATCTTCTGGAGGTTTTTGTACTCTCCAGATCTGGTGCACAAGTTGGATCTGGCTCCAGAGTGACTCAGTTCCCTGCGCATTTATACCCATTCAATCTGTGGTACTGAGGATGTGTGTCTCCCCAGATCTGAGTCTTCCTCATCTTTGGCCTGGGAATCCTTGGCATGTTCTTCCTCCAACTGTGTCAGCAGCCTCTTGACATGGACACTAAGATCACAGTGGGGCATGTACACACTCAAGTAGGACTTTATATATTTCAGAGTGCACACATCTAATGGGTCACAAAAGTCCTCAGGGCTCTTGTTCATCCATGTTTCCAGGAATCTACAGACTGTGTTCTTTACTTGTTCATCTTCTTCAGAATAAAGGCCGAAGTTTGCATACCTAGAGAAGACAAGACAGAACGTCACCTGTAAATTCCTAGGACACCTACCTAATACTGGCATTTCTGGCTGCTCAAAGAATTATGAGTTCACCTGTACACAGTGGGTGCATTCAATATATCTTTGCGAAAGTTGAACACATGTATCTCTATTCAGACATCTCAGTGGTCACATGGTCACCTGTATTACACTAACTATATCTCAACTTTGGATACATCATTATAGGATATTCCAATATTTCCTGAACCTTCATTACATATGGGAGAATTACAATCACCAAGTCCTCAGAAATATTGAGAGCAGAATAAAGTATTTTTTCAAGGTAGAGGGGATATGTACATCTATTTTAGGGTGAGTCTTAAGCTTTGACAGCCCACTTCCTTGGATCAAGGCTGGGAGAAGAAATTTCTTACTTCATGCTGCTGGATCCTGACAATTATCTATAATTGTCTATATTCAATAAGCAGTTGAAGAGATTGGAGAGAGAGAGAGAGAGGGAGAGAGAGAGAGAGAGAGGGAGAGAGAGAGAGACAGACACATACATACATAGAGAGACAGAGACAGAAAGAGAAAGACAGAGAGAGACAGAGACAGAGAGACAGACACACACATACAGAGAGAGAGACAGAGACAAAGACAGAGAGACAGACAGACGAACAGAGACAGACAGAGACAGGGACAGAGAGACAGACACACATAAACAGAGAGAGCTAGAGATAGAGACAGAGACAGACAGAAACAGAAAGAGAAAGACAGAGAGAGACAGACACACACATACACAGAGACAGAGAGACAGAGACAGACAGAGACAGAGACAGAGAGAGACAGAGACAGAGAGACAGACATACACATGCACACACACACACACACACACACACACACACACACACACACAGAGACAGAGACAGAGACAGAGACCCAGAATCATCAAGATGATCTGTCAACTATGGCCTTAGAAATTTGCACTCACCTCAGGAACAGCAAGTCAAGTACCTGTAGGGGTGTCAAATCTTCTGTATATGAACAGAAAGGCAGAGTCAAAGGTGTCACCTTACGGCAGAGAAGGCACCAGGTTGTTCACCAGCTTAACCACAGTCTCTGCACTGATGTGTGAGTGTCTACAGGTCTCCCTCAGGTCCTGTGTGGCAGAAGCATTCTCACCCTGAGGAAAGATCAAGGTCACGGTTTCAAAAGGACACGTCTGCAACATTCTGATTGCTTCTCCTTATCAATTATTACTCTGCTAAACAGAGAGGAAAACCAGAGTGGTTACCTGGTCTGTGTGGTTCTAGCCTTGGTTGGCCTTGGTCAAGGTTTTTTCCTTTCAGGAAAATGGCCACAGGTTTTGAAGGCAAGAGTGAACCCTGGTCCTCCAGAAACCATTATAGCCTTCCCTGTTGTCTTTCTTGTAGCCTCGAGTAGTTCGAAGACAGCAAGAGAACAGCTTGCCCTCTCTACTGTTTCTGACAAGTGAGCCTACAGTTCTTGCTCTAAGCACTCTTTTACCTGATTTCCAAGGTTCTACAATGTTAGGTCATTTTCAACAGGGTGATTCCATTACTGTCCCTTCTTCAACAGGACTTTCCTTAAAGGCTCCCATGTCCCCTCCCATTTCCTAGGTGCACCAATTGACACAAGTATACATCTGTTTCCCACTCCACTGTTCTGAGAGATATCTCCATATAGACAGCACCTCAGTTTTGCAAGCTGAGTCCCTACTGTTAAACTGCATCTGTAACCATAATCACAAATTCAGCCCTAATTATCCCAATCCCTTTATGTGACCTTGCATGTTTTTTTCTGTGTGTAATGAGAGCATATGCATACCTGGGATAGCAAGCAGTCCCACCATGTCAGTGTTCTTGCATAGGACTTGTCTTATCCAGAGTTAGTTTTCACCTGCACAGTCATCTTAGGACTTAATACCAGAGCCTTGCTGCTCTCTTTAAACAGTTAACTTGGCCATATTCACCAGCATATACAATAGAAGCTGGAACCCTAGGTGTCTTTCAGAGGGGTTCATCTCCATTGCTGCTTATTTCAATTCCTGCTTGTGTCCTTGTCCTGAGTCTCTCCAGTGATGGACTGTAAATTGTCACCTGCAAGAAAACTTTCTCTTCTCTTAGTAGCATTTAGTTCTGGTGCTATCTACAGCAACTTAATGGAAATCAAACACTACTCTATCCCTTGTCCTCATCCCACGTTATTTGGCAGCCAATCTCTTCTGTTGTTCTCATCTCCCTCACTCTCTTGTATCCCACCTCTTCCTCTATACTTTGTTTTCTTTTTCTGTTGTTCCCAGTAGTGTTTGCTCTAAAGCCATTCACTGTTCATCCCCTAGCCACCTCTCTCCTTCTCACAGAGTGTCTGGGTCAATCTTTATCAAGCCAAGTATCTGAAGCATCCAAGTCATGTGCATGTGTTGGGACTTCTGTGTTACTCCAGAGTGGGGTTCAGTTTCATAGTTAATGAATATCTTGTCTCCTGTCAAATTGAAGAGCAGATGTGTTGTTCATCTTTCTTTACTCTTCTTTGCTATGTCTACATGGTTCCTTTTTTTCCATTCCCCACAAGTTTTATATGCTTGCCTGCACATTTCGATGCATGTGTTCAAATACCAGTCAGCAAGTGCCAGGGCATGCTAGTGCACACATCTTTAAATATATTAAGTGCATCTGTATGTAAATGCCTGCATACATGTATGCACATATATGGCAGAGTTTACATGTAAGTATGTATGTGTGCATGCCTTTGTGATTGCATTTGCGTGTATGTATTTGTCTGTGTATTTATAGACTAGCTTTCCTCTTACTGGTTAGTGAAAAGCCAGTTCTCTGTAAAACTGGTTAGTTATGCATGCACAATAGTAGGAAATTACTCTTCTTTCTACGAATGCTAGTTCTAAAGCAGGGTGCTGAGCTAGATCCCCTGTGACAAAAGGGAGAATAGATAAACACTGGATTCTTGCTGGCTATATGATGGCAACTAAGTGGTGCATTCAATTTATTGATAATGGGAACAGAGACATCTCAGTTCAGAGGATACATCTTAGATTAGGCCAGGTCTTCTTGATAGTTTACAAATTATCAAGACATAAACAGTCTACAAGGAGAAGGGAATTCTCACCCCCCACAACTATCTAAGAGGTTGAGCATGTCACCAAAAACTGCAGCCATAAAACTTTCATAGATGACCTATAGTGGCAGAGACAGGACTCAGGTAGAGGGTCCACCCTTCTAATCTTCATAAATTTAATTGTGATAGCAAAGGAGAAGAAGATTTAAAAAGCAACATTCACACAAAAGGATTAGGACTTAAAGAAACTCAATGATAGGAGGATAGATCATAAGAAGGACCATATAGTTAATAAAAATGGTGGACTTCAAAGATGGCTGCCTTCTTTTACACTATCTTGCAATAATATTTGGTAGTTTTAAACAGTGCCTGGTACTGATTTTCTCCATCAATAGCACCACTTTACCCCCACCCGCCGCTGCTTCTGGGCCTCAACTAGTTGAAGGACTGTTCAGGACATGTTTCTGCCAAAACTGTAAGGCAATCACCATTTTGTCTTTTTCTAAAAACTGACCCATCCTAAAATAGGAGCAGAAAACCTCTTAAAGATGCTTACAAACACCAGCCTTGTAGAAGACACTAGACTTTTATATTCCTGAACGCCTCATCTTCTCTGGAGCAGGCTGCCCTCTACTCTGTCTCTGTTCTCTCTCTCTCTAACACATTCTCTCTCTCTCTCTCTCTCTCTCTCTCTCTCTCTCTCTCTCTCTCTCTCTTCCTCCCTCCCTCCTTCCCCCATCTCTCTGTGTGCTTCCTCGTGATAATACAACCTTTCTTTTTATCATTCTGTCTTCATTGTTTTCTTTGCTGATATGTGATATAATCAAGATTTTCCTGCCTTGTAATACTTTCAAATATTTATTTTATATCCTGACCACAGTCCCCCTCCTTCTCCTCTTACTTCCTTCCCCACATCTACCCCCATCTCCTCTTCTTTCTCCTCTATTCATCTTCAGAAAAGGGCAGGCCTCCTGTGTATATCAACAAGCCATGACTTATCAACTCTCAGTCAGACTAGGCACCTCCTCTTCTATTAAGGCTAAACAAGGCAACTGAGTAAGGGGAAAGGCTCCCCAGGACAGGCAACAGAGTCAGAGACAGTTCTTCTGTTCCCACTGTTAAGAGTTCAATAAGTAGATGAAGCTACACAACTGTAATGCATGTGTGGAAGGCCTACATCAGTGCCAAACATGTGCCCAGGTTGACAGTTCAGTCCCTGTGAGCCCCTATAGTTCAGATTTGTTACTTCTGTGGGTTTTCTTGTGTTCTTGATCCCTCTACCTTCCTCCAATTCTTCCTCTACCTCTTCCACGGGATTCTCCAAGCTCTACCTAATGTTTGGCTGTGGGTCTGCCCATCTGCGTAGGTCTATGTATGGGACACAGTAGACAGGAATCCTTTACCTGGCCTTTGGATGGAGAAAGTCTTGTGGTGCTTGACCATACATAAAATGGCCAATGTATTACAGCTCTTCCTGTAAAAGCTGGAGCAAAGGCAGACTACTGGGCCTCCTCAAGTTATTGGCAGGTAGTGAGAAATGGTGGGCATCTAGGGGCCAAAGTCAGGGCCACAGAGCAAGATGTTTTTGTGGTCAAGTGTTGTCACCTATGTGGTTGGGCCTGGTTGAGGTTCAGGGAGAGAAAACTCTTCCCTGGAGTGTTATTGCTCAATAAGTCAGACACCATAAGATGATTCATTGTCGATAGGACCTCATAAACATTTGGGGGTGGGGTGGGATCTAGAGGCAGATGCTTTCTATTGGGTCCATCTGAGACCTTAGGGATGCCTCATCTGGAAGGACTTCCAATGTTGTCCCTAAGTGACTGACTATCACAATCCTCTCAATGGGATGTCATGGTCACTTGTTCTAGGACAGGAACATGATCAGGAGTAGATTTAAACACCTCATTACTCGAATTGCCAGGGTTCCTGAATCTGTTGGACAATCTCTGGTACATTTAGAAAATAGTGCACCCAGCTATTAAAAACAATGACTTCATGAAATTTGCAGGCAAATGGGTGGAACTAGAAAATAACATCCTGAGTGAGGTCACCCAGACACAAAAGAACACACAACATGTACTCACTGATAAGTGGATATTAGCCCAAAAGCTCAGAATATCCACGATACGATCCACAAACCATATGGAGCTTAACAAGAAGGAAAACCAAAGTGTGGATGTTTCAATCCTATATAGAAGGGGGAACAAAGTAATCACAGGAGGTACAGGTAGAGAGGGAACTGGGAAGGAAAGGGGAAAGGGAGAGAAAATGTGCGGTAAGATCAGATATTGAAAGGGACAGGAGAGAAGTACAGATGGTCAGGAAATCAAATAGAAATATATAGCAGTTGAAGATGTGGAGTTGGGGGTTGCCACTAACAAGTCCCAGATGCTAGGAAAATGTAAAGCTCCCAAGACCCAATGAGGATGACTGTAGCTGAAATTTGCAACAAAGGGGGAGATAAGAACCTGTAGAGACGAGCTTGTTTCAAGTTGACATAAAACTAGCTAGCATACCCAGTGATTCCTCTCCCAGGTCCCAAGAATGAAGACACCAATGTTTATATTTTTGTGCATGAACCTAGCCAGTACATCCTTTATAAAATACAACTTGACTCTAGGTGCCCTTAGTTGTAAAATTCAATCTCAAGAAAATTTGGCTCCTTTATGAACTCCAATGCTATGTTTGCGGGGCTTAAAGTGCACTGGAAAAGTGTGAGCTGTCTCCATGCAGAAGGGACTGTAAGATGTTTATTCTTTGAGCAGTCATTTCAGATACTGGTAAATTGAAGGAAGACTGAGACTAGCCTTAAAGTAATTTACAAATCAAGAAGGTGATGCTTTCTCTGCTGTTCAATAGGGACAGAGCAAGTCCTTCTGTGAGGGACAGTCATACATGGTCCTACGACAGACTCACAAACACAGACATGTTCACAGGACAACTTTCAGGAAAGTACAAATTCAGACTCACACAACATTCAGAGAACGAAGACACGGGAAGCATGACGTGGAGAATTCAAATCTGGATTCACTCTTGACTAGATGACTCCGAGGGGAAGTGCTTTAATTTCTTTCCTTAATGCAACAGTACTGTATTATTGGTAACTCATAGTTAATCGCTAATGTTTACTTATGTGTTAATGTTCTTATTTTTGATAATTTCTTACATGTATGCCATGTATTTGGATCATATTCATTAGCAAATACACTTTCTCCGACCATTCCCACTCCTGGTGGATAATTCCCTTCATCTCCTGAGCTAGACTCCCATGTCGGGGCTCTTTAGAGTCTCTGCAATGTCATATCTCTCTTGGCTTTGTCTCTCTGGAGTGAAACCCAGAAAAGCTCTCAGGCTGTTATATTATCTCCAGTGCTGTAAATTGTGTAACTGCTAGTCTGACTGTCAATTTGACTGTAGATGGAATTAACCAACACCGAAGCTGCTGAGTATACCCACAGAGGATTGGCTTTCTTTAATTAAATTATTTGAAGTGAGAAGACCAACTTTTAATGCAGATCTTTTGATATGGGAAGATGCACCTTTAATATGACCTACATCTGCTGTGGCCTATGTAAAGGACATGGAGGAAGGCATCTCTCGCTCTTTGCCTGCTCGCCCTTTCTCCTGACTCTTGATCCCTCTAGGAAGTTCATTCACTGGCATCAGAGGCTACTTCTTCAGTTTTTCCAGTTAATAACTAAAGACCAGCTAAGGCATTCAGCCTCTTGAACTGAGCAATTACTGGATTCTTGGACTTTCTAATGATAGACAACTGTTAGACATAATAGACATGATAGACATGTGTAAGAAGACAAACCCTTGGACCAACAGCGGTTGTGGTTTTTGAAACCATACTTCATTCCCATTGCTTTCCCTGTTAGCACCAGCAGTCTGCACCTATGATGCATATTTCTGTAAGACTCAAACAACACACCTTTCTCACTGGCTTCCTAGTAGAACACATGTTCCTGGGGTTAGAACACATGAAGATTGGTGTGGGTGTGGCTGCACTGCATGAGTTGCATTGTCTAACACTCTGACTCCTTGGTTAATCTTTAGAAACAATCCTATCTGCCTGGGTGTTGTCTTTTGCTCAGATGAAAGCAATTCTCAAAGGCAAAGCTTGCGCTGAACTATAGATTGAAGAGCACCTTCTGACTGAATTCAGTCTTACCCATCTGCTGAGTCATTTGTTTTCACTAATGGGTGGTAAGTAGAGGAAAAGGATTTTAAACAGGTATTTGTATGGTCAAGTGTCCCAGAAGGAGATGGGTTGGAGTTAATAATAATGGAAGGCTGTCAGGTGTATAGTTTTAACAATAGAAGCTTTGAAACAAAAGACAAGAATCTGAAGTGATACTCACAGATAGAGAGTTGGCTGATTAAATTTGCACGATATGGAGGCTAATGGGCTACCCCCTTTACCTGCTGAGTAGCCTTTGTTTGCCTAGCTTTGTGCCAGCCCCACCATCTTCTGACTGATAGATTAAGCCCTTTGGAAAATTATTAATTCACTAAAGTAGTCTCATACAACTCCAAAGCTAAAACTGTTGTCACATAGCATCTTAGAACTAAAGAAAATCTCATCCCACATTGTGGTAACCACCTGCCTGGTAGCCTCACCAATGTATTTTAAACCTACCTTGATTTGTGACCCTCTCTGTGCTGTAAAGCTGTGAAATTGCTTCTACATTGAAACACGAAATTTGAGGTAACACAGAACTTTCTTCGTGGACTGTGGTCATTGAAAATGGTTTCAGAACAAACAATCTTTATTTCATTTAGGATGTAAACTGTGATTATTTTCATCAATATTAGGTTATCTAAATAAAGTTAGGAGAGGGAGAAGGTGTTAGAAGATATAAGCAGAGTTGGGGGGGTAAATGGGGTGTGTATATGATAATACTTCCTTGTATACATGTCTGAAGTTCTCAAAGAATAAATGTGTAAGTTGAAAACATAAGATAAAATCGTTTTAGCTCTACACTATCACTTGAAAATTAGCATGTTACTAAAGAATTATGCTACAAGACTAATCTTATTAAAATTTCCCATTACTCAAAAAAAAAAAAAAAAAGAACCTGTAGAGACCATCTCCAGTAGATGGGCACAAGCCCGTTGAGGATTCATCTCAAAATTGTAAACCCAGAAGTGTTCTTGTCCAAAGGTAAGGACTTTGGCGGTGAATGGGATTGCAACTCCGTAGGAAGAACAATTTCAACTAACTGGAAAGCCCAGAGCTCCCAGAGCGTAAACCACCAACCAAAGAGAATACTTCAAGGGACTTATGCCTGCAGCCCCATATGTAGTAGAAGATGGCCTTATCTGACATCAGTGGGAGAGGAGGCCCTTGGTCCTGTAGAAGCTTGATGCCCTAGCATAGGGGGATAATAGAGCAGTGAGGGGGGAATGGGTAAGGGTGTGGAGTATCACCTTCATAGAGGCAAAGGGCAGGGAAGGGAGGGGAGATGGGATGGGGTGTTGTGGAGGGGTAACTGGGAAGGGGGATATCATTTGAAATATACATGAATAAAATGATTGACTAAAAAAATAGAAAATCTGTTTTCTCAATTATCAAGGAGACTTGGCCTCTTCAAGGATACAGCCTTTAAACTTACATGTCGCTGTTATCATTACCAATAGACTGAACTCACCAGCTAGTTTAGTTGTGCACATACAGACAGCAAGAATCCTAGAGTTTATCTTTTCACCCTTTTGTCACAGGTGATGCGGTTCAGTACTCTGATTTGCAACTAAATTCCTAAGAAAGAGGGTTTGTTCCCACTATTGTCTAAGTATCTAGTTAGTGTTTAAGGGCTCTGTTTTTCCACCTAGCCATTAAAAGGAAAGCATAGTCTGTGCATGTGCAGGCACACACACACACACACACACACACACACACACACACACACACACACACAAGACCTTCTAAGTCAACAGAATCACATTAACTCAAGGTGACTGAGGCAGCATGCACAGGGCTTTCCTGAGCCTGCACCAGATGGGGTCCTAAAGCTGAAAGGTGAAGTGGACTCACGCACATATCCTTAACCCAGGGTTATCTCTAATTGATAACCACGTGCAATTTCAAGTTGAGTTTTCTCTAAGGGAAGTCTCTGGGGAAACAAACTACTCTTGAGTGCAGTCCACATGCTTAGCAGCAGATGGTCAGCAGAAAACGAATCCATTGACATCTTTGGAAGCTCCTGGTCTCTTTTTATTCTATTCGTCCTTCATGCATATACTATGGCTTCCAGGTTAGTGTTTCTATGGGATTCCTGTGCATCTATGTTTTTTGTGAGGAAATTTTGAGGTTTCTACCCCTAGCTGAAGTGCTAGTTGCAGTTGTTGCCATCTGGAGAGCAAGAATTACTTTGATTTGAGGATATGACCAGTGGAACACTGATTTATTTACTAGTAAGTGACCACATAACCTATTCCTACATGAACCATAATAATTGGACCAGGTTTTTTTAAATAAAAATAAATAAATAAATAAATAAATAAATAAATAGATTGATCCCAGGAGGGAGTCTGGTTGGCAAGTCATTGAATGAGTAGACGTGAGGTTATGAGGTGTGGATAAAATCAAAATACTTTGTATACTTGTAGAAAATGTTTTCTTCATTTGAAAAGCACAATCTTACCTGTTAAGCAGCTTAAGTCACTGGAAGCCAACTTTCAGCTCTCTGTCTGCATAGATCTATTTATTAAAGAAATGTTTGCCTAATTCTAGAATTGTACTTGGCTTTTAGGCTTAGCAAAATAACTTTAAAACTTGCCTGTGCTGTAGTATGCACTAGCACATACTACAATCAATCTCTTAATCAATTTCAGAACATGTATGCTGTTTCGAGTCTGACTTTAATTCTTTTGGGGATGTACATTTCATTACAAGAGCAGAGTCATCATCATTCTATTTAACTTTTTGAAGAATTGGCAAATTATTTCAGACAGTAGGTAAGCCATAATTCTGTGATGCCACATTTTTTCCAACACTTGTAATTTCTGTGTTTAAGAGTATAGACAACTAGAATTAGTAAATTAAAGTAGTACCACTCCTCACCTTTAGTTATAGTTTACAGACAAATAATACTGTAGAACATTAGTTCATGTGCTTTATTGGTCATGTATATATCTTCTTTGGAGCAATGACTAGGTCTTCTACCTGTTATAATTAAATCATAAAAATTAATCATTGTGCTTACATTTATTTTATAATTATTTTTTGTTCATAAGAGCTATTTAAATAATCATAAAATAATGTATTATCAAATAGCACATTCATAATTTGCAGGCATTTTCTCTCATTAGATTGGTTTTGTTTTAGATAATTGAAAACCCTAAACAAAGTATTAAAACCAACACAACATTGAACAGATCAGAAGAGTGTGCTGGAGTGAAATCAAGGGAGATTCTGTAGGGCAGGAGAACAGGAGCTGTCTGCAGTTCAGATGTGGGGTAGACTCAAATAAGTGCCTGGGGGTGGGCAAGGCCATTCTCTAAGTAGGTAGACACACTGAAGCAAGGGGTCGGTACATGAAAGATACACTGTATCTACAGACAGGCTAAGACACAGGTGTCACAGTTGCTCTCTGGCCTGCTGCCTGGACTGCTGCTGATACATCTAGCTGCAGTTATACATGTGTCACAGCATCTTCTGGTGACTTTTGTACTCTCTAGCTCTGCTGCTCAAGTTGGTTCTGGCTTCAGAGTGTCTGTTTTCACTACTGGTTAATACCCTTCAAACTGTGGCTATGAGGATGTGTCGCTCCCCATATCTAAGTCTTCCTCATCTTTGGCTTATGGAATGTTGTACTGATCGTTCTGCAACTGGGTCAGGAGCTTATTGACATGGACAATGAGATCTGAATCTGGCATGTTCATACTCAAGAATGTCTTCAGGTATTTTAGAGGGAGCAGGTCTGAGTGATCCCAAAAGTCCTCAGGGTTCTTGTCCATCCATGTTTTCAGGAAGCTACAGAAGGTGTTCTTCACTTGTTCATCCTCTTCATTATTAGAGCTAAAGTATTCATAGCTAGAGAAGACCAGAAAGAATGTCACCTGTATTGTCCCATGCCCCCCATCTTAAAGACATCTAGGGGACATGGTGATTTCTGGAAAGGAATGGAGTCCAAATCCTGAAAGTTCTATTTTCTTCCAGAATTATTAGTTCACCTGCACACAGTAGTTGCTTTAAATATATTTGTGTAAAGGGTGAACACAAACATCTCTATCCAGACCTCTCAGTGGTCACAGGGTCTCTTAGATTATCCTTTCATGAGTCTTTACTTCGGATACATCTCTGGTGGGTACTCCAATATTTCTAGAATCTCTCTTACACATAGAACTGCTTTGACCAAGGCCTCAAAAATATTGGGTGAGGAATAAAGCAGTTTTTCAAGGTATATGGGATAGCTACGTCCATTTTAGGGTCTTAGTTCTGGACAGCCCACTCTCTTGGACCAAGCCTTTGAGAAGCAGTTTTATATTTCATGCTTCTGGATCCGGACAATTCTCTAGACAATAAATAGGCATGAGCGCGCGCGCGCGTGCGCGCGCGCGCACACACACACACACACACACACACACACACACACACACACACACACAATCAGAAAGAGGAGAGAGAGAGAGAGAGAGAGAGAGAGAGAGAGAGAGAGAGAGAGAGAGAGATTAAGATTCCCAGAAACAACAAGATCTGACACCTCTGGGCTTGGGGTAGGCACTCACCGCTTACACAGCAGATTCAGCACCTGCAGCGGGGTGGCAAACCTTTTGTATGTGGAGAGAAAGGCAGGGACAAAGAAGGGGTCCCCACCCTGCAGGGAAGGCACCAAGTGCTCCACCAACTTTTGCAATGTGTCTGCACTTATGCTTAACTCTCTACAACGCTCCCTCTGGTCTTCTGAGACAGATGCATTCTCACCCTGATGAGAGATCAAAGTGGATGATTCAAACATTCACTCTCATTGGGTGCTATCATTCCATATTTTCCTGAATTATTACACTGCCAATACAGAGAACAAAACATTCCCGCTTTCAGAGTGGTTACCTGGCTTTTGCGGTTTGCCTTCTTTCGGGTACATGGCCAGAGCTGTTGAAGGTAAGAGTAAACCCTGTGACTACAGCTACAGCCACAGCCTTTTCTGTTGTTTTTCTTGTGGCCTGTGACTTGAGTAGTCTGAAAACAGCAAAAATAAAACATCCTGCTTCCTCTAGGGTCTCAGACAAGGGAGCCTGGTCGGCTGGCTCTAAGCAGTTGGCTGTGTGGTCACCAAGGTTCTACATTGTTAGGTCATTGTCAAGGGGACATCACACTACTATTCCTTCATCAATGGGGCTTTCTTAAAAGACTCCTATGTCCCCTCCCACCTCCGAGGTTCACAAATAGACACAGCTACAGAGGTGTTTCGCATTCCACTGCTCCCAAGAGATGTCTGGATGTAGTCAGCACATGAACTTAGCAATCTGAGTCCTGAATGTCAAACTGCATCAGTAAACCTCATTCTATTCTCAACCCTAATTAGCCCATTGGACGATAAACCCTATGTATGTTATCTTGCTTCTATGTGACCTTGTGTGTGTGTTCTGTGTGGAATGAGATCATATGCACACCTGTGACAGCCAGCAGCCCCACAATGTCAGCGTGCCTACACAGGAGATGTCCTTCCCGGAATCAGTTTACCACCATGATTATTTAAGGGCTTACGCCCAGTGGTTTGCAGCTCTCTGTACACAGCCGACCCAGCCACACCCACCAGCTCAGGAGATGGGACCTGCACTGGTTCAGAATGGATTCATCTTCCTTTGCTTGTTCTTTAAATCCTTGTTTAAGTCCTTGTCCTAATTCTCCAGTGATGGACTGTGATCTGTCTCCTACATGAAACCTTTCCCTTCCCTTAGTAGCATTTAGTCTTGGTGCTTATCACAACAACCGAATGAAACTCGAACGCCACACTTTCTCTGTCCCCATGCTGTATTATGTGGCAGCCAACCTCTTCTCTACTTCCCCATCCCCCTCACTTGCTGGTATTCTATCTCTTTGTCTATCCTTGCGAATTCTTTTTTTGCTGTTCCCTGTGGTGTTTGCTCCAAAGTTAATCACTGTTCATCCCCTGGTCAGCTCCCTCCTTCAGAGTGTCTGGGTCACTGTTGAGCAAGCCTTGGATTCTGAGGAATCCATGTCATGTGCATGTGTTGGAACTTAACCTGGTATTCCAGAGTGTGGCAGGGTAGTTTTATAGTTTATTAACATGTCTCCTTTGTCAAAATGAAATATTCATTCTTCCTTTACTCATTTTGCAATGTTTTTATGGTTTCTTTTATTTCCCAGTCTGTGTAAAGTATGCATGCATGCCTGTGAGAATGCATGTACATGCAAGTGCCTGCCAGTGTGTGTGAATGGCATATGCCTTAATGCATGGTTACATGAGTGTGTCTGCCGGTGTGACCCTGTGTGCATGTGTGTGCGTGTCCACATACATTCAAGTGCATGTGAGTGCTTGCAAGAGTGTGTGCATCTTGCATCTGTGTGCACGCACGTGTGTGTGTGTGTGTGTGTGTGTGTGTGTGTGTTTATCTAGTGAGTTTTAAAGAGCTCTGGCCATTCACCTAACCCGTAAGAGAAAAGCCCAATTTACACACACACAAACACTGACACATACACACACACACACACACACACACACACACACACACACACACCACACGAACTAGTAGGAACTAATGCTTCTTTCTTAGAAATTTAGTTCCAAACCAATGTCCTGGGCTGCGTCCCCATGACAAAAGAGAGAATGGATAAATTCTGGGACTCTTGGTGGCTGCATGCATACAACTAGCTGATGCATTCAATCTATTTGTAACTAGAACAGAGACATCTAATTTCAGAGGGAGCATCTTTGAAGGTGTCCAGTCTGCTTGATAATTTAGAAACTATGAATGTGTGAGCAGCCTTCAAGGAGAAGGGAATCCTTAGTCCTAAGAATCTAGGAGGCTGAATGAGTCACCAAGAATTGCATCCCTACAACATCTGCAGCTGCCTGTAGAGGCACAGGCAGGACGCAGGTCCCACCCTGCTAATCTGTACAAAGTTAAGTGTGCTAGAAAAGCAGTGGAAGTAAAAGTTCACTGCTGACCCAGAGTGAGATACATGACGGTTAGGAGAGTAGTAGCCCCATACTTAACCAAAAAGGTGGACTTCCAAGATGGCTGCCTTAGTCTTTACCCTGTTGATCTTGGATAAATCCTGGTGATTTAAATCAGAGGCCTGGTCAGGCTTTCCTCTGTCAGTGGATGCACTCTACCACCACCACTATTGTTGAGCCTGAACAAGTTCAAGGCCTCAACAGAATATGTTTATGCCAAAATTGTAGGCCAATCAGTCATTTTTTTCTACTGATCAACCCTAAAGAGGGGGAAGCAACCTCTTAAATACCCTTATAAACACCAGACTTGGAGAAGATGCTAGACTTTGTGCTCCTGAATGTCTTCTCTGCTCTGCAGAGGGCTGCTATTTCCAGGCTCCTCCCCTCCATTCCTCCCTCCTTCCTTCCCTACCTCTCTCCCTCCCTCCACCCCCTCTCTGTTTCCCCATAAAAATCAAAGTTTTTCTTCATCACTTGATTTTGTCTAGTGTTTTCCATTCTGTTTGTGTTAGACTCAAGATTTTTCCTGCCTTGTAATTCTTTTTTTTATTGGATATTTTTAATTTATATTTCAGAAGTTATTCCTTTTCCTGGTTTCCCTCAAAGAGTCCCTATCCCATCCTCCTGTGCCTTATTCTATGAGGGTGTTTCCCTTACCCAACCACCTCCCTTCCTGCCTCCCCACCCTGACATTCCCCTACAATGGGTGGGGGGGGGAGGTCCAACCTTGGCAGGACCAAGGGCTTCTCCTTCCTTTGGTGCCCAACAAGGCCATCCTCTGCTACATATGCAGCTGGATCCATGGGTCGGACCATGTGTACTCTTTGGGTAGTGGTTTAGTCCCTGGGAGCTATGGTTGGTTGGTATGATTGTTCTTATGGGGTTGCAAGCTCCTTCAGCTCCTTCAATCCTTTCTCTAACTCCTCCAATGCAGACCCCATTCTCAGTTCAGTGGTTCACTGCTAGCATTCACCTCTGTATTTGTCACACTCTGACTGAGAGCCTCTCAGGAGATAGCTCTATCAGGCTCCTGTCATCATATACTTCTTGGCTTCATCACTGTTGTCTAGTTTTGGTGGCTGTATAGATATGGACGGGATCCTCAGATGGGGCAGGCTCAAATTGCTATTACTTCAATCTCTGCTCCAAACTTTTACTCCATATCTCCTCCTATGAATAATTTTGTTCCCCCTTTTAAGAAGAACTGAAGCATCCATACTTTGGTCCTCCTACTTCTTGAGCTTCCTGTGGTTTATGGATTATACCTTGGGTAATTCGAGCTTTTGGGCTAATATCCACTTATCAGTGAGTGTATAATATGTGGGCTTTTTCATGATTCCATTACCTCACTCATGATGGTATTTTCTACTTCCATCCATTTGCCTATGAATTTCATGAAGTCATTGCTTTTCATAGCCAAGTAGTATTCCATTGTGTAGATGTACCACATTTTCTATATCCATTCCTCTATTGAAGGGCATCTGGGTTCTTTCCAGATTCTGGATATTATAAATAAGGCTGCTACATACATAATAGAGTATGTGTCTCTGTTGTATCTTGGAGCACTATTTGGGTATATGCCCAGGAGTGGTTCCTTAGTACTATGTTCAATTTTCTGAAGAACCTCCAGACTGGTTTCCAAAGTGGTTGTACTAGCTTGCAATACCACCAACAATGGAGGAGTGTTTCTCTTTCTCCATACCTTCACCAGCATCGGTTGTCACCTGAGTTTTTGATCTTAGTCATTCTGATTGGCATGAGGTATAATCTCAGGGTTGTTTTGATTTGCATTTCCCTGATTTCTTTAGGTACTTCTCAGCCATTTGATAATCCTCAGCTGAGATTTCTTTGTTTAGCTCTGTATCCCATTTTTAATAGGGTTATTTGACTCTCTGGAACCTAACTTCTTGAGTTCTTTGTATATATTAGATATTAGCCCTCTATCAGATGTAGGATTGGTAAAGCTCTTTTCCCAATCTGTTTATTGCCATTCTGTCCTAATAAGAGTGTCCTTTGCCATACAGAAGCTTTGCAGTTTCATTGTCCTTTCTTGATCTTAGAGCATAAGCCATTGGTGTTTTGTTCAGGAAATTTTCCCCAATGCCCATGTGTTGGAGGCTATTCCCCACTTTTTCTTTTATTAGTTTGAGTGTCTCTGGTTTTATATGGAGGTCCTTGATCCACTTGGACTTCACTTTGTACAGGACTTAAGCTTTGTACAATTTGCATTCTTCTTCATGGTGACCTCCAGTTGAACCAGCACCATTTGTTGAAAATGCTATCTTTTTTCCACTGAATGGTTTTAGGTCCTTTGTCAAAGATCAAGTGACCATAGGTGTGTGGGTTCATTTCTGGGTCTTCAATTCTATTCCATTGAACTACCTGCCTGTCTGTGTAACAATACCATTACAGTTTTTATTACTATTGCTTGAGATCAGAAGTTCTTTTACTGTTGATGATAGTTTTCGATATCCTGTGTTTTTTGTTATTCTAAATGAATTTGCAAATTGCTCTTTCTAACTCTATGAGGAATGGAGATGGAATCTGATAGGGATTACATTGAATCTGCAGATTGCTTTTGACAAAATGACCATTTTTACTGTATTAATCCTGTCAATCCATTACCCTGGGAGTTCTTTCCATCTTCTGAGATCGCCTTCTATTTGTTTCTTCAGAGATTTGAAGTTCTTGTCATACTGATCTTTCACTTGCTTGGTTAGAGTATTTTATGTTATTTGGGACTATTGTGAAGGGTGTCATTTCTCTAATTTCTTTCTCAGCCTATTTATCCTTTGAGTAGAGGAAGGCTACTGATTTGTTTGAGTTAATTTTATACCCAGCAACTTTGTTGAAGTTGTTTATCAGGCTTAGTATTTCTCTGGTGGAACTTTTTGGGTCACTTAAGTATATTCTCATATCATCTGCCGATAGTGATATTTTGACTTTTTCCTTTCCAATTTGTATTCTTTTGAACCCCCTCTTTTGTCTGATTACTCTGCCTAGGACTTCAAGTACTATGTTGACTATTAGAAAGACAGTAGGATGCCTTGCCTAGTCCCTGATTTTAGTGGGATTGATTCAAGTTTCTCTCCATTTAGTTTGATGTTGATTACTGGTTTGCTATATATTGTTTTAGGTATGGGCCTTGAATTCCTGATCTTTACAAGACTTTTAACATGAAGAGGTGTTGAGTTTTGTCAGCTTTCTCAAATGCTTTCTCAGCAACTAATGAGATGATCATGTGGATTTTTTTTTGAGTTCACATAGTGGATTACATTGATGGATTTCTATATATTGAAGAATCCCTGCATCCCTGGGATGAAGCCTACTTGATCATGATGAATAATCATTTTGATGTGTTCTTGGATTTGAGTTGCAAGAATTTTGAGTGATTTTGCATTGATTTTCATAAGGGAAATTAGTCTCAAGTTATCTTTCTTCATTGGGTCTTTGTGTGATCTAGGTATAAGCATAATTTTGGATCCACAGAAGGAGTTGGATAATGTTCCCTTCTCTTTCTATTGTGTGGGGTAGTTTCGACAGTATTGGTATGAGGCCTTTTATGAAGGTCTGATAGAATTCTGCACTAAACCCATCTGGTCCTGGCCTCCTATTTGGTTGGGAGACTTTTAATAACTGCTTCTATTTCTTTAGGAGTTACAGGGTTGTTTAACTCATTTATCTGATCCTGATTTAACTTTGGTATCTGGTATCTGTCTAGGAAATTTTCCATTTCCTCCAGACTTTTCAGTTTTGTTGAATATAGGCTTTTGTAGTAAGATCAGATGGTTTTTTGAATTTCCTCAGATTCTGTTATGTCTAGCTTTTCATTCCTGATTTTGTTAATTTGGATATACTCTCTGTGTCCTCGGGTTACTTGGGCCAAGGGTTTATCTATCTTGTTGATTTTCTCAAAGAACCAGCTCCCGGTTTTGTTGATTCTTTGTATAGTCTTTTTTGTTTCTACTTGGTTGATTTCAGCCCTGAGTTTGAGTATTTCCTGCCTTCTACTCCTCTTGGGTGTATTTGCTTTTTTTTGTTATAGAGCTTTTAGGTATATTGTCAAGCTGCTAGTGTATGCTCTCTCCAGTTTCTTTTTGGAGGCACTTAGAGCTAACCATTTTCCTCTTAGCACTTCTTCCACTGTATCCCTTAAAATTGGGTATGTTGTGCCTTCATTTTCATTAAATTATTAAAAGTCTTTAATTTCTTTCTTCCTTTCTTCCTTTCTTCCTTTCTTCCTTTCTTCCTTTCTTCCTTTCTTCCTTTCTTCCTTTCTTTCTTCCTTTCTTTCTTTCTTTCTTTCTTTCTTTCTTTCTTTCTTTCTTTCTTTCTTTCTTTCTTTCTTTCTTTCATGACCAAGTTATCATTGAGTAGGGGGTTGTTCAACTTCCATGTATAGGTGGGCTTTCTGTTGTTACTGAAGACTGGCCTTAGTCTGGGGTGATCTGATAGGATGCATGGGATTGTTTCAGTCTTCTTGTATATGTTGAAGCCTGTTTTGTGACTAATTATATAATCAGTTTTTGAGAAGGTACCATAAGGTGCTGAGAAGAAGGTATATTCTTTTGTTTTAGGATGAAATGTTCTATAAATATCTGTTAAATCCATTTGGTTCATAACTTCTATTAGTTTCTCTATGTCTCTAATTTCTATTTCCATGATCTGCCCATTGATGAGAGTGGGATGTTGAAATCTCCCACTATTTTTGTGTGATGTGCAATGTGTGCTTTGAGCTTTAGTAAGGTTTCTTTTATTAATGAAGGTGTCCTTGCATTTGGCGCATAGATATTCAGGATTGAGAGTTCACCTTTTGGATTTTTTCCTTTGATGAATATGAAGTGTCCTTACTTATCTTTTTGATAACTTTTGGTTGAAAGTTGATTTTATTTGATATTAAAATGGCTGAATTTCTCCAGCTTGTTTCTTGGGACCATTTGCTTGGAAAATTGTTTCCCAGCATTTTATTCTGAGGTACTGCCTGACAAAGGTATGTTGTCACTAAGGTATGATTCCTGTATGCAGCAAAATGCTGGGTCTTCTCTCACTATTCAATCTCTTATTCTATGTCTTTTTATTGAGGAGTTGAGTCCATTGATGTTAAGAGATATTGAGGAATAGTGATTGTTGTTTCCTGTTATTTTTCATGTTAGAGGTGGAACTACGTTTGTATGCTATCTTCTTTTGGGTTCGTTTCAAGGAGATTACTTTCTTGCTTTTTCTAGGGTGTAGTTTCCCTCTTTGTGTTGGAATTTTCCAACAATTACCCTTTGTAAGGCTGGATTTGTAGAAAGATATTGTGTAAATTTGGATTTGTTATGGAATATCTTGGTTTCTGTTAGTCCTTTCTTGTCCAATTGTGCTGGTTTGAACTTGCAGTACAACCTGAAACGATGTTACAACATTGGAGCCCCAGTACAATCTGAAACGATGTTACAACATTGTATGCCACCAAGTATCCTTAACTTTTCCCTGACTTTAGATTAACTTTTGCCATTGCCTGTCTAATAAGCATACACTGAGAGGAATATATTGTACTGCACCAAATTCCTTTACATGCCTGTTTATTTCTGTGTACTTTTTGGGATCACAGAAGTTAGGGCTGGAGTGATGGTTCAACAGTTAAGAATTTTCTGTTTCTGAAGAGGATTGATGTTCAGGTCTTAGTACTCATGTCAGGTCAAATGTTAGTCTAGCTCTGAGGGATCCAATGCTGTCTTCTAGTCTCTAATGGCACTAGTACTCATGTACATACATACACACATACATAAATATAACATACACACATACACTTACATACACACACGCACACACACACACATACACACATATACTCACAAAAAAACAATTTAAATCTTTAAGGAAATAATGTAAAAGTATGTTTTTCTATTTTTTACACTAATTGAAAATATTATTTCCCTGCATTCATTTATACAATACAATACAAATTCTGCATTGTATTGATAGGTTTTCTTATGTTAAACTATTCTTGCATTTCTAGGACAAGTCCCAGTTGCCTCAGTATATAATCCTTTTAATGTTCTTAGATACTTAGAATGTTGCATATTGAAAGCATTTTCAATCTATGGCAGGCAAAAGTTCTACTGTGAGTGCACAATGCACTATTTTTTTATTTGTTTGTTTTTTATTTTATGACAGGGACTCCTTTGTAGCCCAGATTAGCCACAAACTCTTGATAGTCCTCGGTTTGTCTCCTGGAGTGATGTAAATCATCCTGAAGGGTTTTGTAATTGTGAGATTCCTCTCCTGAATTCCTTTGGTTTTGTTATGATGTTTTTTATTGTATATGAGAGTGTGTATGTATGTATGTACGTATGTATGTATGTATGTATGTATGTATGTATGTATGTATGTATATATGTACGTGCATGAATGCTGGTACCTATGGAAGCTAGATTACATTATTGGTATTTTCTAACTATTCAGTGGGATTTCTTATTTTACCAAATGCTCTGCTTAAGAGTGTTTCGTTTAGTTTTCATCCATTTGTGGCTTTTTAAAATAAAAGCTGTCCAATACTTACTAATATTTAGCTAGTCTGTTGAGGTAATGTGATGGTTTGCATATGCTTGGCCCAGGGAGTGGCACTATTAGAAGGTGTGGCCTTGTTGGAGGAAGTGTGTCACTGTGGGATGGGCTTGGAGACCCGCCTTTAGATGCCTAGGGATGCTCAGTATGTTTCTGGCTTCTTTCAGGGGAAGATGTAGAACTCAGCTCCTCCTACACTGTGCTTACCTAGATGCTGCAATGCTGCCATGCTCTGCCTTGATGATAAGGGACTGAACCTCTGAACCTGTAAGCCAGCCCCAATTAAATGTTGTCTTTTGTAACTCATGTAGGTCATGGTGTCTGTTGACAGCAGTAAGACCCTAACTGCTACAGGTAACAATACCTTTTAATTCAGTAGATTCAATTTGTGGAGAAATATAATATCTATTCTGGACAATATTCAATGAACACTTGGAAATGGGTCTTCTGCCTGAATGTTTTACTTGTCACCTTTAATTGATTTATAGTATTGTTAACATCCTCTGTGTCTTTATTTACCTTCAGTCTTTATGTCATACCCACCATTAAAAGTGGTGTATTGAAGTTTGCAAACATTATTGCCCAACTGAGCTCTCACCTCCTCTGTTTTCTGATTTGCTTCGTTGTTGTTGATCTGTGATTTGGTGCATGCATTTTGTAATCATTATAAATTGTTGATAAATTGACTCTTTAAAAGACATATGATGCACTTCTTTGTCTCATGCAGTAGTATATTACTTAGAAGTTGATTATATTTGGAATTAGCACAGAGACTCTAAGACTCATTTAGCTGGCATTTGCATATAACATATTTCCCATCCTATCACTTTGAACATATTTATGCCTGTCTTTGTCTATTTTCTACTTCTAACACAAAATAGAATGAAATAAGTTGTACTTTTTTTGTATATTTTTGTATGGTTCTGGTAAGTGGAGTGTCCAAGACTGAGGAGATGTCATCTGCTTGGGATCTTATTGTGTCACCCTGTGCAAAGAGATGAAAATATTTATTGAACAAGTATTTGAAAGCAATGGATCGTATTTGAAGTAATATCCCCATTTATAATTAGTATTATCTGTTCATGAGGGTGGAGTCCTAATCCAAATTACTCTGTAAAGGTGTTAATTCTAACAATGTGGTAGCAACTGAGTTCTCCAGTGGATGCTTTTTAGCCCCAGGTTAAAAATGTGCCCCTACAGCCCTCCCTAATTTGTGTCCTTACCGTAGATTTCTTTCTTCCCTCATACCTCACACTCAACATATCCTAGCACCAAGTCGAAGGACAAAGAACAGTTTTATCTATCTCAGATACAACTGCAATTTACTTGTGAAGGAAAACCATATACAGTGGTAACAGATTGCCCTGTGCTGTGTGTCTCTGAGACCTCCCTGATCAATAATGCGCAGGGAGATACTATCCCTGTTACCTATCACTTTTATTTCTCTTAATTCTTGTCACTGAATTCCATATAGATTTTTGATAGCTCATCATTTTGTTAAAACCTTCTTCCTAGTATCCTGCACCCCCATGTTTGTTTTAACTGTACTTTATAGCCTCCTCTCCCCTAGTGGCTTTATTCCCAAGTACTTTTTTCTAATTATGTCTCTACAATTGTACTTCAAAGTTAAGCATACAGAAGATTCAAAACTAGATCCACATATGAGAGAGATCATGTTGCATTTGACTTTCTGCTACTGGGTGACATTACTCAGTATAATTTTTTCTAGCCCCATTTCCCCATACATTTTAATTTTGTTTTTCTTTACTGGTAAGTAATATTGCATTGTCTATTTCTCTGGCACTTCTCCTATATATCCATTAGTTCATGTGCATCTAAGTTGATTCTGTTTCCTAGAGTTGTGAAAAAACAGCAATGAATATGGATCCACTACTATTTCTGTAGAATGCACAATACTTTCACTTGTATACTAAGGTCATATGGGCTCTAGGCTTTTTGGATGAACCACCCTACTGATTTCCACAAGTGGTTGTCTGACATTCTCCACTGTGATTTGTAGTAATTTATATTTCTGATCATAGCCATTCTGAGTGTGTTGCAATGGAATATTAATATTGTTTTAACCTGTATATCCCAGGTACTCAAAGGTCTTTAAGACTTTTCAAATTGTTTGTCAGGCATTTGAAAATTTTGAGAACTTCCTGTTCATCTTCAGAACCCATTTTTTATTTGGATTTTTTCATAATGTGCAAAGATTCGAGTTCTTTGTATGTTCTAGACACCAATTCTTTGTCATACAGAAGCCTTTCAGTGTCATGAGATCCCAGTTGTTTTTTCTCATTCCCTGCACTTTAGGAACCTGTTAGAAAGTACCCACTGCCACTGTCAGTTGACACAGGCACCTCCTTTATTCCCTACCAGTTTCTGAGTGACAAGATTTATGCTAAGGTCTTTATTGTTGAGATTGGTGCAAGGTAAGCAATAATGGTCTAGTTTCATTGTTCCTCAGAGTGAAATCCAGGTATCTCAGAACCATTTGTAAAAGATGTTGTTTCCAATGCATATTTCTAAATTTTTTTTCAAATTACAGAAAGCATGGATTAATGGTATCTGGGTCCTCCATTCTGATGAATTGATTTACATGTCTTTTTTTTAATGCTGGTACATGATGGTTATAATGCCATGGTTCTGTGCTATAGTTTGGAATCAAGTGGTCTGCCACGTCCTGCAGTATTCTTTTTTGTTTGAGATTGCTTTGGCTATCCTTGTTTTTTGTACCTCCATTTAAAATTCAGCTTTGCTTTTATATGTTTCTGAAGACTGGCCTTGGAGTTTGGTTGGGATTGAATTGAATCTGTGGATTGCTTTTGGCAGGATGGCCATTTTCATTAGATTAATTTTTCCAATTCATCGACATTGGAGGTCTTTTACCTTCTATTGTCTTTCTCAGTTTATTTTATAAGTCTCTTAAACTTTCATTATAAAGGGATCTCATTTCCTTGGGTAGGTTTTTTCCTGTGTGTGTGTGTGTGTGTGTGTGTGTGTGTGTGTGTGTGTGTGTGTGTGCATGTGTGTACATGATAGTATCCTTTATTTCTTTTTTAGTGTATGTATTTGTCATTGGTATATAGTAATTCTCATGATTTTGTGAGTTGATTTTGAAAGCTTGTATTTGGCTGAAAGTGTTTACTTGATATGAGAGCTGATGATGGACAGAGGCTTAGAGTCTCTTACATGGGAAAATTAAGATGCAATTACATCTTCATTTTCTAATGTGTACCCTCTTTTATTTTGTTCTCTTGTCTTATTGCTTTGGCCAAGCTTCTGGGTATTGTATTTGACATGAATAGAGGGAGTGGGAAACCTTGTCTTGTTACTGATCTTAATGGGAACACTGCATTTTTCTCCATTTGACCATGTATTGGTTATAGGTTTGTTGCTACAGTCTTTATTACATTTCCATTCCTAGCTTTTCCACAATTTCATGATGAAGTTGTCTTTTGTTTTATCAAAGATGTTTTCTCTATATAATGAAATGGCTATTTATTTCCCTATTTATGTGATGGATAATATATATATATATATATATATATATATATATAACTATCTTTGCATCTCTGGAATGAAGCCTACTTGGTCAATACGTACTATTTTTGTTATGATTTTGAATTCATTTTCATGTATTTTATTGAGATTTGATGCATCTACATTCACTGGGGAAATCAGTCTATAATTTTATTTTACTTTTGAGAACCTCCTATATGAACATTGCTTTTGCATCTCCCTCACCTCTCTCTCCTTTGAAAGTCATCCTATGCTTTTTCTTTCCCCTCCAAAATTTAAGACACCTTCTTTAATTATTATTGTTGGATATATGCACATATATTTACAAATATAGTTATGAAACACATGAACATACAACCAATTGGGTCTATCACTATTTGCAACCCATGTGCCTATGTATCCTTGGCTGGCCGCTTGGGATTGGATAATATATGCAGTTGCATATTTGAGGACACTGCATTCCTTCCTCTCTCAGCAGCCATTGACTACCATAGCTTTTTCTCTAGGGGTAGGACACTGTGGAATTTGACCTGCCTATATTGGCATTTCAACTGGTGTTATGATCATTCCCATCTTATTTAGGCAACCATTGTTGAGATTTTATGGGCTCATTGTTCCTCTCATGTCTAATTTATTCTATAGGACAGCAGATATCCTGAGCTGTTTCAACCTTTCTTACCCCCTCTTTTCAGCCCTTTTGGTAGAAGGGGTATAATAAGGCTTACATTGTAGATGTATCAGTTGAATCTGAGAAATTCATTTGACCAGTTGCAGACTTCTGTATTACTATCTGTTGCAAAAAGGTTTTTTTCTTGATGGTTAGAACTATGCTTATCTGTGAGAATAAAGGTCATTATTTAAAATAAAAGTAAGAATGACACTAACTTAAGAAACTGGCAGTAGTAGGCTCTCCTCTCAAGTTTAAAATCTCTTCAGTCAAGAAAGGTTGCTGGAGTTCACAGTAGCGTGAATCCACTCCTACTGAATGGACCATAATCCCCATTAGATAGCTGTTGGTCACTGCCGAGATGAAATGGCACTACTGCACTGCTGTAAATAACTTGACAGTTTAGTTGCTGCTGTGATTCCTAGGCTTTACAGCTACTCTTGTGAGTTGGAGTCTCTCAACTGTAATTCTCTTAGGCTGTAGTTCCACACTGATGACCTTACAGTTCAAGGATTACAGAAACACTCCCCTTGTGGGGAAAGTTCTATGTTCTCTAATGATAAATGTTCTTAGATATCTATGATAACTTTGCCCTTACAGTATATCTTGATTAGGCCATCAGGGTATCTAATATATCCTTTAACATATACCTGTTGGCTTACATGCCTCCATAGTCTGTATAGTCAATAACCTGTTTATGTCTCCAACACTGACCACTTAGGCTCTCTAAGGTTGAAGCAAACCTGGACCAATGTAAGCCATTGGTAAGAGAGAATTTGGAGAGCAGAGTTCAGAGACAATGCTAGAGGTGAATGCTAAGGTCCCAAGAGGGCATTTGTAGAATCTTTGACTCCTTAAACTATTTCTAAATTAAAATATTGAACAATGTCTCAATGTCATGAATAAATGAGAACTTGAGTTCAGACTCCCTACCACCCAGTAAACCAAGTATCAAGGTGTGTACCGATAATCTCAATACTAGAAAGCAGAATAAAGAAGGATACCAGAGGTTTCCTGGCTATCCATTATAGTCAACCATGAGCTTTATGTTCATGGAGAGATACTGTGTAAACATATTATATATATATATGTATATTGTATATGTATATGTATATATATGCCTAAGTAAATAAATGAGGCTAAAAATAAATAAGTAAAATAATTGGAAATATAGGAAGACATTGAGCTCCATCTGTACACATGCACCATGAAATCCAGTCCACACACAAATAAATAGAAAAATAAATAAGATTTCCAAAATGTGTTTAGGGTCACTTTCCCACTGGTTTAAGGACTATAACACTTTTACATAACAATATGTTTAGTAAGTAGTAAGTTGGTCATATCTTTTATATTATTGTCTTAGCATGCTTTTGTATTGTTTTGATGGTCAAGATAATCTTTGAAACTCATTTAGTTTATCCTTCTTTCTTATGCTGATGTGTGAAATGTAAACATTTAAATGCAGAGGTATTCAGACAGTCAATTACAATGATCAAAATAACACAAACCTAGTCACATTCTGGATTAGTTATAGATTTTACTTAATACCACAGGCAGTTTCTTCAGCTTGTTCTTTAAAAGGAAAACAGAACAAACACACTTTAATGCTGTATGTTCAATTTCAAATACTTTGTCTCATCCTCTCTTACTGTATACAGACACACAGCCATGGCATTCCTTGAATAGTTTTCTGTTTAGATTCTTCTGCCGAATATTCTAGTCTATCACTGTTGACTTTTGCTTCCAACGAAGCCTTAGACCCCAGACACAGTTGTTCCAGGATCTGTATAACATGGACAGCTTTTAGTCAATTTCCCAATAATTTCCTATGTCATTTCATCCAAGTCTTCATCACAATGGCTTTTACCATGTACATTTCTGATTGTGCCCACTTAAGCAATCTCTGAGATGTTCTGGACTTCTCTTGAGGTTCTTTTTTTTTTTCAAGCCCTTAACAGAATTGCTCTTGATGCTCCATTCACAGCTATTGAGGCTTTTCCTGGTCTATTCCTCTAATATCTTCCAGCCTGTAATCATTCATTTCAAAACTGCTTTCTATATTCTCTATTATCTGCAATAGCTCATCTTTTCAGAACCCAATTTCTGTCTTGGTCCATTTTGTGCTACTGTGCCAGCATACTACAGACTTTCTAGTTTGTAGTGAATGCAGATTTAGTTCTTACAGTTATTGATATTAGATGTATAAGACGAAGCAGTTGACATCTGGAGAGACTTTTTATGTCTTTGCTGTCATCCCAGGACAGAAAGCAGAAAGAAAATAAATAAGTAAAAAAATCAAACTTTCAGTTTCAAGCCCTTTTATACTTGGTATTAATCCATTTACAGGCAGAGACCTCTTGGCATCGTTGCCTCTCGCTGGCAGCACTTGTTAATATATCTGTAATATATTACACATGCTTTGTTAATATATCTGTAATATATTACACATGCTTTGTTAATATATCTGTAATGTATTACACATGCCTTGTTAATATATCTATAATGTATTACACATGCCTTGTTAATATATCTGTAATGTATTACACGTGCCTTTTTTACTTTGGAGGGAAGGCTGCAGTCAAACAATAGCTTTGTTCTTCAGGAAAAATCACATCTCCTGTGGATGGCATTAATTTACTTGTTTTGAAACTTCTATTTTATTGAGCTTCACAGTTTGATTGGAGAATTTAATCCATTCATGCATATGATATAATCATTAAAATAAAGAATATTTATACTTTCTTACTAGATTTTTATGCCTGTCAACTCTTTTGTTCTTACTTTTCTTCATTCTATCTGCTTTTGTATTTGCCCAATCTATGAATACTTTGATTCTCTTCTCATTTCTTCTTGTATTTATATTTTAGATGTATTTTTAGTGGTTACCATGGGTTATAATTATGGGTTATTATAGTAGGTTCAAATAGCTTCTTAAATTTATAACAATCTGGTATGAATTAATCTCCACATTAATAATAAGCAGAATGTATGCTCCTTGGTCTTCACTAGGTTGTCACAAATTACATTTTTATACATTGTGTTCAATAACACAGATTAATAATTATTTTATTCATTCATCATGCAAATCATGTAAGAATGAATGTTACCTTTGTTTAAAATGTTTCCTTGTGCAGCTTTGAGTTGTTATCTATTATTCTTTTTAATTCCAATGGAAAGACTTGAAACAACCTGGATTTTGGTTAATCAGGCAATATCTTTATTTTGAAGGATGGCTCTTCTGCCTTTTGAATTCTTGCTTGATCTTTCTCTCTTATGTTATTGAAAAATGACATTTCATTCTCCTTTTGCTTCTCTCAATATATTTGTTATATTTAAATTGGTTCCTTGTGTTACTAAGGGTTCCTTTTACATGGTCATCTCCCTATCCTTCCCTCCCCCTTCTCCTTCTCTCTCTCCCTCTCCCTTCCCCCCCTCGCTCTTATTTTTGATGCTTATTTTTTTAAATAGCTTCATTTCTTTATTTATGTGTAAGAGTATTTTGCTTGCATGCAATGTCTATGCACCAACACTCATGCAGTGCCCACTGAGCTAAAATGAGAGTCTGATCCAGTAGGATTGGGGTTGCAGACTGCTGTCTGTCACCAGGTATATGCCACAACCTGAACCTAGGTCAGCAGCAGTCAGTACTATTATCTATAGAGCTATCTCTCTCTAGGCTCCTCTCTTGCTATGTCTAACCAAAAGGGATTTTGACAGTTTGATTAAAATATAACTAACATAGGTCTCTCTGTTAACTCAATGTAGATGTCACTGAACTTCTTGGGTTTATAGATTTGTGTATTTCATAAAATATTAGGAAATTTTTATGATTTAAAACATACTATTTGTCTATCTTCATTTCTCCCTTCTTTTTCTCTGATTCGCTTTATTCATGAGCTCCTTATGACTTATGAACTTTTCCTCATTATTTCTTTCATATTTCTCAGACAAGTTAGTATCAACTCTCCTTCCTGTAATGTATTCAGGTACATTCATTTTTTTTGTTTGTATCTTTCTAATGAAATTTCCCCTTCAGTTTTTATGAATTTCAGTTCCAATATTTCTATAGGGTTTGATTTTTATCTTTCCTTGTTCAGCAACATTCTCAAGCCCCTTCTGACTACCTGTGCCTGACTGATTTCTTGTACTTCTTTGCACATGGCTTCCTGTCACTTTTTGAATATGTTTCACAGAGTTATCTTCATGTTTTGTCAGGTAAGGCCAGTGTCTAAGCTTCTTTGAGGATGGTTTATGTCACATTTTTCTCTACAGACTTTCTTTAATTTTCTTCTAAAATTTTGTTTCAAATTTTTCCTCAATATTTTCTTCAAATAAAAAAATGTTTACTTTTTCACTGTACACCTGCAATTTGTTGGTGCTGTTGTTGGAATTTGAATAGGTAACTGTATGGTACAAGAACCCTGGAAGTCACATCGGCTTTCTCCCCAGATTACTATTTTTAAGTTAATTAAGGATAAAACTATCCATCTGTTCAAGTTTTTAAAGATTATTTATTTTTAATTATTATTGTTTAGTATACAGGGTTCTGCATGTATAGATGCCTGCATACCAGAAGAGGGCACCAGATTTCATTTATAGGTGGTTATAAGCCACCATGTAAGTGCTGGGAATAGAACTCAGGATCTGTGGAAGAGCAGCCAGTGCTCTTAACCACTGAACCATCTCTCCAACCCTAATTGTTGTTACGTGTATAAATGCTTTACGAACATTTATATTTGTGTACCACATGTGTGCCTGGTTCCCACAGAAGACAGAAGAGGGCTTTGAATCTCCTTTATTTGTACTTAACGGATGACTGAGGGCCACCATATGTGTTTTCTTGGAACGCAACCAGGGTCTTCTGCAAGAGCAACAAATTGCCCTTAACCTCAGAGAAGCTCTCCAGCAGCCTTGTTTGTGCATTTCCAAACTATTAATTTTGTATCAACAGTGACTTCCCTTTTGGTTTTGTCACTGTAGCATTTGATCATTCCGTTTGTGTACAGACAGTATTTTGACACAGATTTTCTCACACACTGTTAACACTGAAACAACAAGAACACAACAAATCACCTCTTGCTGACTGTTCAGGCTGGCTTTGTGCCTGGCGTTCCTTCACTGTGACAGTTGCATTCCTGCGTGTAGAGCCTGGTCAGCATTGGCCATTTGTCTCTTAGATCTCATCTGAGCATGCATTCTGTTCTGGACATGCACATGGTGCTTTTTCCTTCTCAAATTATCTTCCCAGACTTTCCTTCAGATCTCTCAAAATGTACACTAATTAAATGACACTAATTAGTTTGTTTGTGCAAATGAGAACCCTTTATACAGAATCATTTGATAATCAGGTTGAAAGAATTGCAATATTGTGAATGTCTGTGATGTTTTGTCTTTCAATCACAAATATTATTGACTATAAAACCCTAGAGGAGAAGTTGTCAGAGCAGTGGGGATGAAGGATATATAAGGTGTGGGTGATATAGGTTTCCTGTGATCACCAACAATGTATAGTTGCATTTCATATGGCCATGTTCTCTGAGGAATCTGCCAGTTACCTAGAAGAATAATTGCAATGACTTCTTTCATTATAAATAGAAGGTACCACTGTGCATGTGTTTAAGATCAGTGGAGAATTTCTAAATCAGATGTAAATTTGTTTTAGTATCCTAATGTTGCTTCCAGAATCAGCATCTGAGGATTTATAGAATGCTATGTTCACTATACTTTTATCTAAGCATGCCAGACTATGGAATATATTTATACTTTGCTTTACAGAGTAGTTTTATAAAAATATATGCCAATGCTAGAAGCAGATGAGAATCTCCTCTGCTATGAATCCTTACCATTATTGTCTATTGTGAAATTCCATTTATACACTAAGAGTTGCTCATTTTCCAGTGAACTTAAAACATAAAAATATTGTAGAATTTAGCAGTTCATTTCATCAGTACATATCCTGAAATACTCTGGAGAAAATTCATGGGCAAATACATACATTAATGTTTAAATCACTACCAACAAACAGGAAGAATTTATACATATGAAGCAGTAGGAGAAATAAAGAGATAGCAGGATAGCCACACAGTACAAAAAGGCATCAGTAGAAACATGAGAATTATCGTTACAAGTTGTGGTAGGAATAAACATCAGAAATATAATATTAAGCTGTGAAGTAATCTAGAAAAAAATCAACATTATGATTTTATGTAAAGCTCAAGAAGAGCTAATATAGATCTGTTTTTAAGGCAATGTAGATAAATGTCAGAATCTATGAAAACAGAAAGGAATGCTTAGTATAAAATTTTCTGAAAGGGTAAAGAAATGGGTAAGCCACACAAAGGGCTTTTAGAATACTACCTAACTGTCTGTTGAAGCTGAGTGGAAGGCCTGTATGTGTTCATTTTATTATTATTCTTCGACTGTGCTTCCTGGAGAGTATTATCTACTGCATCAAAACTTCTCCTCCTTCAGGATACACAAAGTTCAAAATATCCCAGGCTGGTTGCTACTGGGGAATCCCAAAGTTGTGAAAGAAATGTGTATGACTTTCTGGCCAAGACATAAAAAAGTGCACATCATCACTAGGAAAAGTTTGTCTGTCTAGTAGATGATAGAAGTGAGTCAGGACCCAGAGAGATACAAGCAAGCCTTGTTCTTAGGGTATTTGCTTGAGTTCTATGGAAGTCACAGCTCTGATCACGAGCAAGAAGCCAAGGAGCTGTGCAAACCAAGCACAATGGGCATCTGAAATAGAAAAGGTTCTCATCAACAGTTTCCATCTGAGTCGTTTTATGAAAATAAGGGCTCTGTAGTTTGTGGACAGTGTCCTGCCATTGTTACTGAAAAGTTATGGGTTCAGACTTGTGGGGAGTATTTGGTCTTGACTGACCAGTACCTGAGCTTACCCACTGCAACTCACCTGCCATCTCTGAGTGTCAGGATGAAGGAGATTCCTAGAAGTGCTCATGTGGCCTGTGTCTGTGAGCAGGATGTGCAAATAGCTTCTTGCTATAACTCCACTGTTTCACATGAGGTCTAGGTAACTGCATCAGCCTTCCATGAAAGCACAAAAGACGTGACTCCTGTTTGGCCCCTGTCCATCATCTGATCATTTTGCACCTCTCTTGGGTGGCCCCCAACTGTTTCAACATGACCTTTTGGCAGCTGTTTTTCTGTCATATCAGCCAAGTCAGAAGATGGAGACAGCATGGATTCTTTGAGTCACTGTTGGAAATGGAAGTCACTGATCTAGTTTGATACTTTTCAAACTGGATTATGCAGAAATATCAACTGGGAAGCTTGTTAAAACAGACACGTTGGCTTCATCCCCACAACTTTAGAACCAGCAGGTTATCAGTGGTCCAGGAGTTGCCATTTCTGTCAGTTCTCCAAAGAGTCTCATGCTACTAATTACCATGGAAACCTTGATAAACATATTTGATTTTCTCCAGAGCTCAGAAGTTTGGAGAAACCAAAAACCGTTCCATTATTAAAAGTTTCAGTTCACAAGTGATATGGATGTGTGTTCTACTGGATTCTCCATCTAAGACTGGCTACCTACTCTTGTAAACCAGTAGTTATTCTGGTATCCACACTAGGCTCTGTCAGGTGTATCAAGCAGCAGAAAGTGATAGGAGACATCAGAGAAGGAGTCTGGAATTGGGTTTATTAAAATGGAGCTTTTAATGTAAAATTTATAATTCTCTAAGTCTTGTACAGGGTAATTTTGAGGTGACCTGAGATCTCCATGGGGGATTCTCAGCTCTATTTTCTTATTATAATGAAGATTGATGGGTAATGGGATCAACTTTTTGCTCAAGGGCCTGCAAGTTTCTTTAGAAATAATTTCTCACCATGTTACATTTGGTCTGTAGGGAGAAATAGATGCTGGAGGCAGACTCACTGACAGGAAGCCAAAGCTGACCTGGCCTCCCATCATCTGATTCCCTGCATGTGTGGTTGGCTCCAGGGAATAGCCTGTCCTCCTTCCTACCCAAGGTGAGTGTGGAACAGCTAGGGCTGATGGCTGCTCTCAGATACATCTCTGCAGAGCTGTCTTTGTGGAGGAATGGGATTCTATTAAACATCAGCCATCCCCCAGAGGCATCTGAGGGACACAATAATAATCTTTAGATGTAACCCCAATGTTTAAAAAAGCTACTGAGAATGAAAACATGTCAGCTCACTTTGCAAGGTTGGCCCAAGCCGGTTAGGGAAATTGGGATACAAAACAAAACAAACAAACAAACAAACATGTCTACAAATCTGGTGATTTAAATTCTATCAGCAGTTGCACATTTAGGGCAATGCTGAAACCTAGAATTTATCATTTTAATAATAAGTGGAAGTAAACCAGGGTCTGAGAGTGTAATTGATTTCCTGAAATTTCATAAGGGACAGAAGCTATGATTTCCAAGCTGGCCTGGCTCCAGAACCATGCCCTGCCCCACAGGATCTTGTTTTCTCTAATGTCATGTCTCATTTGTAACAAAAACAAAGTAGGCCGTCACAGAATAAAATTATCCATAGATACCAAACATTTCTTTAGTTTTAGTTTTTTTTTTTAAAAAAAAGAGCCATATAGCCATATATTGGCTAAACTCCCTATCTCCATCCTGGTTCATGGACCATTCATCTCCAATAGTATTTCAAATCCAGCAAATGCTTATTTACTGTATAGTTTCTACCCGCAGACCATGCTTCCTGCCCTCTTCCTTTTATCAACAATCCTGGCACACATTCACCCACCCATTCACTCAATAGAAGTGCCTATTCTATGTTTGGCATTTTTTGTTTTTACATTTTGCGCGGGCATGGGAAGGAGGTTCCAGAGGCACAAAATTGCGTTATATAGATTTTATGGACTTTTCTACTTACGAAAAATGTATATGTTACTTTTGTTTGGTAAAAGTGCTATAATGAAAATTTTACTACATCGAAGGGGTCAGGATTATTTGACTGGAGACTTACTGCAAAAAGAATAGTCACAAAAACTCTCACAGTGAAGAGGTCAGGTTCAACCAGATAAGCTGTAGAACAAGAAATGAATTGTAGAGGGAAGAAAATTCCAGGCCCAGGGAGTGATGTATAGGATGATGCTGTTAAAAGGATGAGTGGAACTGTTTACAGTGTGTGGTCCAGCATGCTGATAGTGGGGAATCAGTCAATGATTGGCATTGTAGCAGTAAAAGCTCTGTAGGCTGTGGATAGCACTACTGCTCAGTCTACGTCTTTAATCTTTTCTGTGTCCAATTCTGCCATAGAATAAAATATAGAACATGATGCCTGCTATTTTAACTGAGGAATAAACAAAAAGCATGTAGAATATAGTTAATTGAAATGTACTCAGCCGAGCTCTGCACTCTAAAAGCCACTGCTCTTCTTCCTCTCACTGTCCCTCTTCTACCTTTCTTCCTTTCCTTAAAGAATCTATCTACCCTAAGAACTAGAATCTGTGACATTCCTTTGGTATAAGAAAATGATATTGACAAGTCTTTTCTGATAAGAGGAGAAGATTGCGATGATAGAAGAGCTAGCCTGGTGACTCCCTGAGGATGGTGTCTTTATTCCATAGGGACTGGAACAAGATTGGGAGTTCTCTGCCTTAGAGCACCAGTGAATTATTGACTACTAGGAACTACATAAGTGGCCTTTTAAAGGATATCATAATATCTAGGGGATTCCAAGTAACATCATGTACATTTAATCTAAGGGGCAAAATAATAGCTCTCCAAAATATTCACAACGTAATTCTCAGGACTTAAAAATATTCCTGGCATAACAAATGGGATGATCCAGTGTGATTAAGCTAAGGATGCTAGGATGAGAAGATGCTTCGATCATCCAGTGCAATCACCAACATCCTTACAAGTAAATAAAAGAGCAAGGATGTCGGAAGCAGTCAGAGAGACAAAGAGACAGAGACACAGGGAGACAGAGACAGCGAGAGACAGAGACAGAGAGGTAGATAGCCAAGTGTCTTAATATATGTGTGTGTATGTATATATATATATATATATAATGTGTGTATATATATTATGTATATTATATGTATGTATATAATACGTGTGTGTATGTGTACGTGTGTGTGTGTGTGTGTGTGTGAGAGAGAGAGAGAGAGAGAGAGAGAGAGATTGAGATTTTATGGCTTATGAAGTTACATAAGTAGTTTCTAACTTAAAAATATATGAGCTGCAATATTTATTTCTCTTATTTATAATTTTTTGTTGTAAATGGAGCTATGAGGTGATGTGATGACTATTCCTGGTTGTCAACTTGACTATAACCTGAATGAACTACAATCCACAAATGGAGGGCTCACCTGTGATCCAGATCTTGATACTGGAAGACACAGGTTTCTGACCTGTAACTTGACATGGAGATCTTGAGGCATAGTAGCCATGAAAAGCATAGGCCCAGACAAGGTAGTACATATTTTTAATCAAAGTAGACTGAGACAAGCAGGTCTTCGAGTTCAAGGTCAGCCTGGGACAAAGCAGGTTTCAGATCCAGGCATGGTGATATACACCTTTAATCTGGGTCACACTGTCTGCTGTAGGCCTACATAAGGACATTAGAAGAAGGAAGACTCACTATTTACCTGTTGTACTTACGTGCCAGCACATCCATTGGGACCTACTTCTTCAGGATTCTAGATTATACAGAAGGCAGGTAGAAACAACTAGCCTCATGGGACTGAGTAACTACTAGATTCTTAGACTTCCCATCCATTCCTGTCCATTGTTGGGTTAATTGGACTGCAGACTGTAAGTCATTACAATAAATCCCCTTAGTATGTATAGAGACATTCCATAAGTTCTGTGACTCTAGAGAACCCTAATACAAGTGACTTACTTAGAAGATGAGGGGGCATTGCTGTTAAGATTACGTTTATATATACATGGACTGACCCTGGACTCTGACCTCATAGGTAGCAATGAATATCCTAGTAAGAGCACCAGTGGGTGGTCAGGTGGGCACTCCTGAGGCTGCAGAGCGGAAGAGACCACCAACACTGCTCACCCCTGCCCACATCCCTGGCCCAAGAGGAAACTGTATAAGGCCTCTGGGCTCCCGTGGGGGAGGGCCCAGGAGCGGCAGGACCCCTGCCACAGACACCGCCAGACCCTGAAGGAAACAGACCGGATAAACAGTTCTCTGCACCCAAATCCCGTGGGAGGGAGAGCTAAACCTTCAGAGAGGCAGACAGGCCTGGGAAACCAGAAGAGACTGCTCCCTGCACACACATCTCGGACGCCAGAGGAAAAAGCCAAAGACCATCTGGAACCCTGGTGCACTGAAGCTCCCGGAAGGGGCGGCACAGGTCTTCCTGGTTGCTGCCGCTGCAGAGAGCCCCTGGGCAGCACCCCACGAGCGAACTTGAGCCTCGGGACCACAGGTAAGACCAAATTTTCTGCTGCAAGAAAGCTGCCTGGTGAGCTTGGGACACACGGAAGCAGAATTTCTCTAGAACCGGGCACGTTCTGTGTTTACCGGAAGTCCCACACCCACGGATCCCGGCCCGCAGCAGCTCTCTGCTCCCAGACCCGGTGAGAGAGAGACCCAACCGCCTGGTCAGGTGGGCACTCCTGAGGCTGCAGAGCGGAAGAGACCACCAACACTGCTCACCCCTGCCCACATCCCTGGCCCAAGAGGAAACTGTATAAGGCCTCTGGGCTCCCGTGGGGGAGGGCCCAGGAGCGGCAGGACCCCTGCCACAGACACCGCCGGACCCTGAAGGAAACAGACCGGATAAACAGTTCTCTGCACCCAAATCCCGTGGGAGGGAGAGCTAAACCTTCAGAGAGGCAGACAGGCCTGGGAAACCAGAAGAGACTGCTCCCTGCACACACATCTCGGACGCCAGAGGAAAAAGCCAAAGACCATCTGGAACCCTGGTGCACTGAAGCTCCCGGAAGGGGCGGCACAGGTCTTCCTGGTTGCTGCCGCTGCAGAGAGCCCCTGGGCAGCACCCCACGAGCAAACCTGAGCCTCGGGACCACAGGTAAGACCAAATTTTCTGCTGCAAGAAAGCTGCCTGGTGAACTCAAGACACAGGCCCACAGGAACAGCTGAAGACCTGTAGAGAGGAAAAACTACACGCCCGAAAGCAGAACACTCTGTCCCCATAACTGACTGAAAGAGAGGAAAACAGGTCTACAGCACTCCTGACACACAGGCTTATAGGACAGTCTAGCCACTGTCAGAAATAGCAGAACAAAGTAACACTAGAGATAATCTGATGGCGAGAGGCAAGCGCAGGAACCCAAGCAACAGAAACCAAGACTACATGCCATCATCGGAGCCCAATTCTCCCACCAAAACAAACATGGAATATCCAAACACACCAGAAAAGCAAGATCTAGTTTCAAAATCATATTTGATCATGATGCTGGAGGACTTCAGGAAAGACCTGAACACACTTAGGGAAGCACAGGAAAACATTAATAAACAAGTAAAAGCCTACAGAGAGGAATCGCAAAAATCCCTGAAAGAATTCCAGGAAAACACAATCAAACAGTTGAAGGAATTAAAAATGGAAATAGAAGCAATCAAGAAAGAACACATGGAAACAACCCTGGATATAGAAAACCAAAAGAAGAGACAAGGAGCTGTAGATACAAGCTTCACCAACAGAATACAAGAGATGGAAGAGAGAATCTCAGGAGCAGAAGATTCCATAGAAATCATTGACTCAACTGTCAAAGATAATGTAAAGCGGAAAAAGCTACTGGTCCAAAACATACAGGAAATCCAGGACTCAATGAGAAGATCAAACCTAAGGATAATAGGTATAGAAGAGAGTGAAGACTCCCAGCTCAAAGGACCAGTAAATATCTTCAAAAAAATCATAGAAGAAAACTTCCCTAACCTAAAAAAAGAGATACCCATAGACATACAGGAAGCCTACAGAACTCCAAATAGATTGGACCAGAAAAGAAACACCTCCCGTCACATAATTGTCAAAACACCAAACGCACAAAATAAAGAAAGAATATTAAAAGCAGTAAGGGAAAAAGGTCAAGTAACATATAAAGGGAGACCTATCAGAATCACACCAGACTTCTCGCCAGAAACTATGAAGGCCAGAAGATCCTGGACTGATGTTATACAGACCCTAAGAGAACACAAATGCCAGCCCAGATTACTGTATCCAGCAAAACTCTCAATTAACATTGATGGAGAAACCAAGATATTCCATGACAAAACCAAATTTACACAATATCTTTCTACAAATCCAGCACTACAAAGGATAATAAATGGTAAAGCCCAACATAAGGAGGCAAGCTATACCCTAGAAGAAGCAAGAAACTAATCGTCTTGGCAACAAAACAAAGAGAATGAAAGCACACAAACATAACCTCACATCAAATATGAATATAACGGGAAGCAATAATCACTATTCCTTAATATCTCTCAATATCAATGGCCTCAACTCCCCAATAAAAAGACATAGATTAACAAACTGGATACGCAACGAGGACCCTGCATTCTGTTGCCTACAGGAAACACACCTCAGAGACAAAGACAGAAACTACCTCAGAGTGAAAGGCTGGAAAACAACTTTCCAAGCAAATGGTCAGAAGAAGCAAGCTGGAGTAGCCATTCTAATATCAAATAAAATCAATTTCCAACTAAAAGTCATCAAAAAAGATAAGGAAGGACACTTCATATTCATCAAAGGAAAAATCAACCAAGATGAACTCTCAATCCTAAATATCTATGCCCCAAATACAAGGGCACCTACATATGTAAAAGAAACCTTACTAAAGCTCAAAACACACATTGCACCTCACACAATAATAGTGGGAGATTTCAACACCCCACTCTCATCAATGGACAGATCATGGAAACAGAAATTAAACAGTGATGTAGACAGACTAAGAGAAGTCATGAGCCAAATGGACTTAACGGATATTTATAGAACATTCTATCCTAAAGCAAAAGGATATACCTTCTTCTCAGCTCCTCATGGTACTTTCTCCAAAATTGACCATATAATTGGTCAAAAAACGGGCCTCAACAGGTACAGAAAGATAGAAATAATCCCATGCGTGCTATCGGACCACCACGGCCTAAAACTGGTCTTCAATAACAATAAGGGAAGAATGCCCACATATACGTGGAAATTGAACAATGCTCTACTCAATGATAACCTGGTCAAGGAAGAAATAAAGAAAGAAATTAAAAACTTTTTAGAATTTAATGAAAATGAAGATACAACATACTCAAACTTATGGGACACAATGAAAGCTGTGCTAAGAGGAAAACTCATAGCGCTGAGTGCCTGCAGAAAGAAACAGGAAAGAGCATATGTCAGCAGCTTGACAGCACACCTAAAAGCTTTAGAACAAAAAGAAGCAAATACACCCAGGAGGAGTAGAAGGCAGGAAATAATCAAACTCAGAGCTGAAATCAACCAAGTAGAAACAAAAAGGACCATAGAAAGAATCAACAGAACCAAAAGTTGGTTCTTTGAGAAAATCAACAAGATAGATAAACCCTTAGCCAGACTAACGAGAGGACACAGAGAGTGTGTCCAAATTAACAAAATCAGAAATGAAAAGGGAGACATAACTACAGATTCGGAGGAAATTCAAAAAATCATCAGATCTTACTATAAAAACCTATATTCAACAAAATTTGAAAATCTTCAGGAAATGGACAATTTCCTAGACAGATACCAGGTATCAAAGTTAAATCAGGAACAGATAAACCAGTTAAACAACCCCATAACTCCTAAGGAAATAGAAGCAGTCATTAAAGGTCTCCCAACCAAAAAGAGCCCAGGTCCAGACGGGTTTAGTGCAGAATTCTATCAAACCTTCATAGAAGACCTCATACCAATATTATCCAAACTATTCCACAAAATTGAAACAGATGGAGCCCTACCGAATTCCTTCTACGAAGCCACAATTACTCTTCTACCTAAACCACACAAAGACACAACAAAGAAAGAGAACTTCAGACCAATTTCCCTTATGAATATCGACGCAAAAATACTCAATAAAATTCTGGCAAACCGAATTCAAGAGCACATCAAAACAATCATCCACCATGATCAAGTAGGCTTCATCCCAGGCATGCAGGGATGGTTTAATATACGGAAAACCATCAACGTGATCCATTATATAAACAAACTGAAAGAACAGAACCACATGATCATTTCATTAGATGCTGAGAAAGCATTTGACAAAATTCAACACCCCTTCATGATAAAAGTCCTGGAAAGAATAGGAATTCAAGGCCCATACCTAAACATAGTAAAAGCCATATACAGCAAACCAGTTGCTAACATTAAACTAAATGGAGAGAAACTTGAAGCAATCCCACTAAAATCAGGGACTAGACAAGGCTGCCCACTCTCTCCCTACTTATTCAATATAGTTCTTGAAGTTCTAGCCAGAGCAATCAGACAACAAAAGGAGATCAAAGGGATACAGATCGGAAAAGAAGAGGTCAAAATATCACTATTTGCAGATGACATGATAGTATATTTAAGTGATCCCAAAAGTTCCACCAGAGAACTACTAAAGCTGATAAACAACTTCAGCAAAGTGGCTGGGTATAAAATTAACTCAAATAAATCAGTTGCCTTCCTCTATACAAAAGAGAAACAAGCCGAGAAAGAAATTAGGGAAACGACACCCTTCATAATAGACCCAAATAATATAAAGTACCTCGGTGTGACTTTAACCAAGCAAGTAAAAGATCTGTACAATAAGAACTTCAAGACACTGAGGAAAGAAATTGAAGAAGACCTCAGAAGATGGAAAGATCTCCCATGCTCATGGATTGGCAGGATTAATATAGTAAAAATGGCCATTTTACCAAAAGCAATCTACAGATTCAATGCAATCCCCATCAAAATACCAATCCAATTCTTCAAAGAGTTAGACAGAACAATTTGCAAATTCATCTGGAATAACAAAAAACCCAGGATAGCTAAAGCTATCCTCAACAATAAAAGGACTTCAGGGGGAATCACTATCCCTGAACTCAAGCAGTATTACAGAGCAATAGTGATAAAAACTGCATGGTATTGGTACAGAGACAGACAGATAGACCAATGGAATAGAATTGAAGACCCAGAAATGAACCCACACACCTATGGTCACTTGATTTTTGACAAAGGAGCCAAAACCATCCAATGGAAAAAAGATAGTATTTTCAGCAAATGGTGCTGGTTCAACTGGAGGGCAACATGTAGAAGAATGCAGATCGATCCATCCTTATCACCCTGTACAAAGCTTAAGTCCAAGTGGATCAAGGACCTCCACATCAAACCAGACACACTCAAACTAATAGAAGAAAAACTAGGGAAGCATCTGGAACACATGGGCACTGGAAAAAATTTCCTGAACAAAACACCAATGGGTTATGCTCTAAGATCAAGAATCGACAAATGGGATCTCATAAAACTGCAAAGCTTCTGTAAGGCAAAGGACACTGTGGTTAGGACAAAACGGCAACCAACAGATTGGGAAAAGATCTTTACCAATCCTACAACAGATAGAGGCCTTATTTCCAAAATATACAAAGAACTCAAGAAGTTAGACCGCAGGGAAACAAATAACCCTATTAAAAAATGGGGTTCAGAGCTAAACAAAGAATTCACAGCTGAGGAATGCCGAATGGCTGAGAAACACCTAAAGAAATGTTCAACATCTTTAGTCATAAGGGAAATGCAAATCAAAACAACCCTGAGATTTCACCTCACACCAGTGCGATTGGCTAAGATCAAAAACTCAGGTGACAGCAGATGCTGGCGAGGATGTGGAGAAAGAGGAACACTCCTCCATTGTTGGTGGGATTGCAGACTGGTAAAACCATTCTGGAAATCAGTCTGGAGGTTCCTCAGAAAATTGGACATTGAACTGCCTGATGATCCAGCTATACCTCTCTTGGGCATATACCCAAAAGATGCCTCAACATATAAAAGAGACACGTGCTCCACTATGTTCATCGCAGCCTTATTTATAATAGCCAGAAGCTGGAAAGAACCCAGATGCCCTTCAACAGAGGAATGGATACAGAAAATGTGGTACATCTACACAATGGAATATTACTCAGCTATCAAAAACAACGAGTTTATGAAATTCGTAGGCAAATGGTTGGAACTGGAAAATATCATCCTGAGTGAGCTAACCCAATCACAGAAAGACATACATGGTATGCACTCATTGATAAGTGGCTATTAGCCCAAATGCTTGAATTACCCTAGATCCCTAGAACAAACGAAACTCAAGACGGATGATCAAAATGTGAATGCTTCACTCCTTCTTTAAATGAGGAAAAAGAATACCCTTGGCAGGGAAGGGAGAGGCAAAGATTAAAACAGAGACTGAAGGAACACCCATTCAGAGCCTGTCCCACATTTGGCCCATACATATACAGCCACCCAATTGGACTAGATGGATGAAGCAAAGAAGTGCAGACCGACAGGAGCCGGATGTAGATCGCTCCTGAGAGACACAGCCAGAATACAGCAAATACAGAGGCGAATGCCAGCAGCAAACCACTGAACTGAGAATAGGTCCCCTATTGAAGGAATCAGAGAAAGAACTGGAAGAGCTTGAAGGGGCTCGAGACCCCAAAAGTACAACAATGCCAAGCAACCAGAGCTTCCAGGGACTAAGCCACTACCTAAAGACTATACATGGACTGACCCTGGACTCTGACCCCATAGGTAGCAATGAATATCCTAGTAAGAGCACCAGTGGAAGGGGAAGCCCTGGGTCCTGCTAAGACTGAACCCACAGTGAACTAGTCTATGGGGGGAGGGCGGCAATGGGGGGAGGGTTGGGAGGGGAACACCCATAAGGAAGGGGAGCGGGGAGGGGGATGTTTGCCCGGAAACCGGGAAAGGGAATAACACTCGAAATGTATATAAGAAATACTCAAGTTAATAAAAAAAAATAAAAAAAAAAATAAAAAAAAAGAGCACCAGTGGAAGGGTAAGCCCTGGGTCCTGCTAAGACTGAACCCCCAGTGAACGTGATTGTTGGGGGGAGGGTGGCAGAGGGGGGAGCCTCAAAATCTCAATCTCTCTCTCTCTCTTTCACACACACACACACACATACACACACGTATTATATACATACATATAATATACATAATATATATACACGTATTATATACATACATATAATATACATAATATACATACACACACATATATATGGGGGGAACACCCATAAAGAAGGGGAGGGGGAGGGATTAGGGGGATGTTTGCCCGGAAACCGGGAAAGGGAATAACATTTGAAATGTAAATAAGAAATACTCAAGTTAATAATAAAAAAAAAAAGATTACGTTTATAGGGGCACAAACTTGGGGACCTTGGAAGAACTCATTTATTGTTTTACCATTTATGTTTGAAGTCTCTTCAAGAAAAGGGCACATTGCCTCTGTCGGCATTTCTTCACAGAAGTTTTGATTTGTATTATTTGTATTGAATACCATGACTTTCACCCAATGGCAATGTAAATCATATCCGAGGGTAGAGGGGCTTCTTTTCCTTTCTATGTCTTACTACTTTTCCATCTTTCTACCCTACTTGAACTGTATCGAGAATAAGAGTAGCAAGAGCATTAATTTGTCCTTGAAGGTGAGGGAAAGGCCCATGGGCCAAGGAATGACAGGAGTTGGTACAATCTGGAGAAAGCCAGGGAAGGGTTCTCTCTAGAACCCCAAAACAACGGTAGCCCCAAAGAAGTGACAACCTTGGTTTGGACCCTTTGCTACCCATTTCAGACTTGAAAGATGACAAATGGCTGTTGTTTTAGCTCACAAAGTTGATGTGATTTATCATGATGACAGCAAAAAAACTAACATAATTCCAAATTGTTTTTCTTTGTCATGTTATGCAGCTCTGAGTGACCTGAAAGTCACTATGTAGCCTGGGAAGGCCTCAAGCTCTCAGATCTACCTGCCTCTGTCCCCATAGCATTGCTTTCAAAAGCATACACCACCACACCCAGGTTTTTGGAGAAATTGTGAACTAAACCAAAGATGTAAGTGAGCTGAAAGTCAGAAAATATTCTTGTCCTTTCTATACTTTATGTACTATGAATGCATGAGACTGCAACTCAGACTTCCTTAATGCCTAGAAAATATTTGGACTATTTGAGGTATAAACTGTTTATTACTCCATCCCATGTCTCCTGAATGTCTGCTATTGTGTTAGTCAGCTAAATATTGCCATGACAGCGTGTTTTAAGTAAGATACAGCCTATTGTTAACCAGTCTCTAATCCTGATTTTCTTGTTTTTGTTTCCACTCCTTTATGCCACCCACCCATCACTCAAGTGTAGTTTCCTGTATTAGGTCTTCCCAGCCACCTGATTCATCATCTCTATTTAGATGCAGGGCAATAACTTAATTTCATGATTGGATTGTCTGGGTCTCAACCCAAGCCATCATGACCATGAGCATAAATATCTTTTCAGAAAGCTAATCTAGAAATTTCAGAGACAAAATTCATTTCCATTCTTCACACACGTTGAAGTGACTATATGCTCAGATGTTGACCTTAAATTGCTTTTTATATGTATCCATTCTCAAACTCCATTGTCCACAGAAATTTTCTCTCATTGATGTTTGTGTTTTGACTAAACTTCTGCTTCCGGGCTCCCTGTTATTCAGTCTGTTCAATTATATTTGAGTTTCTTGGTACAGCACGTCTGGGACTGAGCAAGCCATCCCCGTTCACACAAAAGTTAGTAAACATTTAGTACAGTATCTCCCTGTGTCTCTTTTTCCAAATCGTCTGTCTCAATTTGGCACTAGTCTACATTTTCATATAAATTTTGCTTCATTTTCCTCCTAAGTGTTCTATGCTCGGTCCTGTTCCTGGCAAATTACCAATCCCTGAGTGCACTTTGTTCTTCTAATTTCACACCTTTGTTCAAACTGTGTCCTACTGCTGACCTCCACTCTGTTGCTGCATTCCCCCTCCTTCTTCTAGACTGAAAAGAAATATTAATATCCTTGCAAATCACATGAGATTCCTGTCTACTTCTTAATAAATGTGTACCTTTTCTGTTTTCATATTTATTTATTTAGTTACTTACTTACTTATGCTTTACACTCTGTGTATTGTATGCTCATGTGCACATGTGTGTATGAGTATGCTCATTCATGGGGCTCATGTGGAATAAAGAGGTTGATGTTAGGAGTCTTTATTTTTTTCTTAGACAGGATGTCTGTGGAACCTAAATGTCTTTGGTTCAGCTACACTGCCTGGCCAGTGAGACCATGGAATCCATATTTCTATTTTGACACTGCTGAGTTTATAGGTGCATGTTGGGTCTGCAACCCAAGTCTGTAAGCTTGGACAGCAAACACTTTACCCAACAAATCAATCTCCCCAGATTCTATTTTCCTATTTTCTGAGATTGAATATATGAATGTTCCTCCTGTTGCAATAAGGGCTGAGTCTTTTAATATTATTTTGTTTCTTATAACCCCTAAAATTCAAACCATATCTCTCATTTAAAAATACTAGGGATGCCTAGTTGAATAACAATGATTTTTAGCTTTTCTTTGCTTCCTATCTCCCTGTCTTGGATTTAATCCTCATTTTCAGAAATATTTTCGTTTCCAGTGGAGATGAGCCTTTGAGAAATGTGCTGGATTTCTGCTGCTTACTTCTCTAATTGCTTGCTGGACCCTTTCATACTGTGCTGTGAACAGCTCAATGCTGAAATCTTTGGGTTGTATTAATAGATCCCTATGCTGAACAGTTTTGGTTTATGTTTTTTCCAATTGGGAACCCCAGCATCATATAAGATGCTGGCCCATTGTAGACCCAATGGCATCACTGTAATTTCATTTTTCAAAGACCAGAGTTCATGTCTGGCACTCAGCATGTCTTTGTAAGCTAAAGGCTTATCCCACTGTTATTAAGCAGAAATGATGCTATGCTTTGGGTTACTTTTCCTTAGCTCCACCTACAGTTTTGCAAATAGTCCTGTTATGAAGATTATTTAAAACTGTCTAATTTGAACACTGTCCTCTCTGTCAGGTCTCTGACAGAGTCTACATTCCCCATTAGTCTGTAAGATCCTAGCTTCTTCTCTAAACTGTTCCACACCACATCAGAGCTTCACACAGCTTCTAAAAAGCAATTATGATGGAAGAGAAGGACCATATGCAACCACAAGGAAGCTAGCAGTAATAAAAATGTCATGTGTCATTACTACCGTTTTTATGAACTTCCAGGATAGTTCCCAGCTATCTCTGAGTAACTCCAGCCTTAGTGCATGAGACTGCTCAGTAAAAAATAATGGACTCAAGCTAAATCAGAACTGTTAGGAGTGCTTGCTTTTCTCTACAGCAATTGGAGCTCTGATTTGTCCTCTGCTAGTGGCAGAATTATGTGCTTGGGTTACAAAATGTCATTTTTCTTCAAACCTCACTCTTTTCCTATAAGTGATGAAATTTCCCAAGTGCTTCCTGGGGGGTACCTGTTACCTAGTATACTGGCTGGCTTTGTGTGTCAACTTGACACAAGCTTGAGTTACCACAAAGAAAGGAACCTATCTTGATGAAATGATCCCATGAGATCCAGCTGTAAAGCATTTTCTCAATGAGTGATCAAGGGTGGGAGAGTCCGTTGTGTCCTGGGCTGGTAGTGTTGGCTTCTATAAGAAAGCAAGCTGAGAAAGCCAGGGAAGCAAGTCAGTAAATAACGTCCCTTCATGGCCTCTATATCAGCTCCTGCTTCTTGACCTACTTGAGTTCCTGTCCTGACTTCTTTTGGTGATGAACAGAAATGTGGAGCTGAATAAACCCTTTCCTCCCCGACTTGCTTCTTGCTCATGATGCTTGTGCAGGAGTGGAAACCCCAACCAAGACACAGGGCATACACTTTTACTTGCTGAGCCATCTTGCTGACCCACACTGGGAAATATAAAGGCTGGAGCCTGTTAATTATATCATAGCTTTCCCTATGCCCTGGGTCAGATATACTCTAAGATGTCCAGCTAATGTTTTAGTCATATTTTCCAAAAAGAATGAAGAATAACCAACTTGAGTAGCTCAATTATGTCATATTTGTTACTTATTTCATCCTGTCATTTACAGAACATAGAAGCAAAAACAAAGTTAGAGTAGGCTGAGAGGATGCAGCAGAGTCTGGGAAATTAGAATCCTAGCTCTAGTTCTGATCTCTCTCTCTCTCTCTCTCTCTCTCTCTCTCTCTCTCTCTCTCTCTCTCAGACACACACACACACACACACACACACACACACACACACACACACACACACACACACTCACACAAAGCAGTATCCCAGGGAGATAGGGTGTTGGCTCCCCTTTAGCTCTCAAGGTGATGATCTTACTGTCTATAAGAAAGAGAAGAGTAAGCAGCTGGGACAGATCCAAGGACATGGCACTGTGCTAAGTACAGGACATTTCTGTGGGAGGTGGTGAAATAAAAAACTGAAGTCCTTAGATAGAAGTGAGACAGAGCAAGTGTGAGGCGGAGAGACTAGTCCTGTTATGGCTTCCAATGTGAGCATGACTCTATGCTCCAACAACCGTTCTCTAAGTATTGGGTTCAGGATGTAAGTATAAAGATTCTCAGGCTTCCATGAAACCAGAAGTTCTGAGGAGTAGCCCATCAGCCTCATGTCATTGTGTGCTGGATGCTGAGAACAACTTAGTTACAAATCTGATGTTATAGCTGCCATTGGCCTCAGCATCTGCTTCTGTGTTATGACCAGGGTGTGTCCTGTTCACTACCTCCTCCAAGCATAACTGTCAAAGATACAAAAGAAGAGGCCTAAAGGTTTGTTATAGGCAGTAAGAAACTTTTTAGATTTCATACAGAGAACTCTGTTTTATAGCTGGATGCCTAGGTTTTCAGAGGGTGTGGCAGAGTGAGGGGAAGCAGATAATACTTTTTAAATACCTTGTATCAGGAATGTTCCCTCAGAGTCTCCCTGTAAAAGCCCAGTCATCAGCCTGGTGTTATTGGAAGGTGATAGAATATAGGAGAGGGGCCTACAAGTAGAATTTTGGCTCTCATTTATAGCGGTGAATTAGCTAATCTGCTTCTGCTCCTGGTGGGTTGTGCATACATTAGACCTGTGCAAGAGCTCTCTGTATTCACAAATGAAAGACACACACGTGCCATCTAATTGTATTATGACTTGACTAGTTCAATAGTCGGACACTTCTAACACCCCCACTCCCCCAGCCAGCACATTCTCTCCTCTGACATTCCTGAATTAACACCTCTTAAATCTATATTTTATCCTGTTGCTCTGGCTCCTTCTGGGCGTCCCCCACCCCTGCTTATCTTTGCTGTCTAAGATGCTTCTGAGCAGCCCTTCTGGGGGCTGCTTTCCTTCTGTACCTACATCTCAGCTGTTACTCCCTCTAGTTCCTTCCTGGTGTGGTGCATCCCACTCCCTTCTCCTGGTGGAAATCTTCTCTCTCCTCCCTATGTTTCTTCTTCCAGGAACCTAGAAGCCCCACTGCACTCTCTCTCTTCCCCGGCATTGGTCATTGGCTCTTTATTGATCAATCAAAAACTAATTGGGGACAGGGACACTCAGTTTTTGGACACACAGCTTCCTGATTTGGGGGCTGAATCAAGACAAAGCATTAGAACCAATTCCCAACAGTCATGAGTGTGGCTTTGAAGTAGACTCTACAGCTTTCTCATCTATCTCCATGGTTTTTAAGTGGAATAGAATTGTCTGCCTTGTGTAACTATTATGGTCCACTGCTTTATCATAGTGTTTAAAGCTTAGGGTCCAGGAGACTATAGACTGAACCCTTCAAAAATGTGAGCCAAAAAGTTTTTTCTTTCTACTTTTAAAGTTAATTACATCAAACCATTTGTTTCAATAACAAAACACTGATTAATACACTCTCCTTAGATATTATGATTTCCCTCTCAGGCCATGTTCTGCAAGCCCCTTAACTCATGTTTACATGGAGGACTCTGGGTCATGTCTTACTTCTGAGTCTAAGCCTGCTAAAACACATCTTTTTCCCCTGCTCATTAGAAAACTTGCTGCTGAAAGCCTTTCTGGTGGGATTTGGTAGAGCTTTGATTATCTGTACTCCTGCATGAAGAAGCGTAAGGAAGCTATTCAGCCATCTCTATTCACGAACAGAGATTTTGACATCAAGGGACACTTCATAATGTAGTGTTCATGACCAAAGGAAATAAAATCACAGATGAGATGTCCAAGAACACATCACCCCAATAACCATGAATGCCTGCTGAGACACATACCAGCAAAACTCAGTCCTATATCCCTAAGCCAACTACTACTACTACTACTACTACTACTACTACTACTACTACTACTACATTGCTATTATTATATTATTAATAGTGTGTGTGTGTGTGTGTGTGTGTGTGTGTGTGTGTGTGTGTGTGTATTACTGCAGGTATGTGCTTGCCATGGAAAGTGTGTGGAAATCAGTCACTTTTCAGGAGTTAGTTCTTTCTGCCCATTACAGGTTCTAGCTGGAATCAGGCTGTCAGACTCACATGACCTGCGCTTTTACTTGCTGAGACATCGTGCCAGCACTCATTGGGAATTAAAAATGCTGGAAAATGTTAATTTTGTCATAACTTGTACTTTGCGCTGGATCATATTTACTCCAAGATATCCAGCTAATGTTTAAGTCATACTTAGCTAAAGGATTAAAAAAATAACCACATTAGGTGGTAATAGTTACTTATTTCTCCTTGTAATTTGGATGTCAAATGTCCCCTTCCCCCGATCTCATGTGTTAGAGACCTCACAGAATATATTCACATAGAAAAAGAGAGCAAAGCAAATTACTGACTTCTTTCTGGACACAATCTTCACCAGTCAGAGTGGACAAGTATAGAATGCTTCCCTGGACCTACGTGATTTTATGTAGACATGTGCTCTGATTATAGTCACCTGAAAACCTAACTCTGTTTCAGAACCATACTATTCCCAATTCTGAAAGTCTCTCTCTCTCTCTCTCTCTCTCTCTCTCTCTCTCTCTCTCTCTCTCTCTCTGTCACACACACACACACACACACACACACAAATGAAGTTACACAAAGTGATGTTTTAGGCATTAGTTAAATGAGTTAAACACTGGCTAAGAAAGTGGGAGATAGGGGCACATCCTTACACAACCTATGAAAAGTTGAGAAAATCTAAACATATGTTGATTTTTTTATATTTTTCATATGCTAAAATTGCAAAGTGAAAAGGGGTCCTAAAATATTAATTTTTAAATGGGATGTGCTTTTAACAAAAAGATTGCAAAGGGCGAACTATTCTATGAAATCCTAGACTTAAAGCAACATGCTCTGTCAAGGATGGTGGCACATGCATAGAATATGTATTTAAAGTTAAGTGAAGAACACATCTCGAATTTTCAACTGCTCAATTAGCTCCATGATGAAGCAAGTAATTATATTTGAACATGACATCTGAAATATACTTTAGAAGCTTTATATCATCTGGAGAATTAACTGAATGCTCTTCCTATATTGCCAACCTCATGGTGGTCCAGATCTGTTCTGTGACTTTCCTTGAAGTGAAGCAGAGGAGACAGCAACATGTTGGATGAGACACCAATTCCTTGCTCCTAACCAGCATGAGACTATGTTCACCAGTCAAGTGTGGCCTCCTAGAAGAAGATGACTCCCAGTCCTAAACACCAAAAGAGTATTAGAGGTAGCAAGGGCCTCAGTTTGTTTTCCTGAAAAAAAAAAAAAAAAACAAAAAAACAGAAGCCTAATCCTCAGTATCTGGGAATTAAGAGAAGTGAAGTGGCATTTTGTGAGAAGCAACAAAAACAAAGGCAAAGGCATGGGTGAGCTGGAAACTCCAGCTATGAATGTTCTGGGTAGACAGACCCTGCCTCGCTGAGATCCTTGGAAATGGTGGTCATGCCTCGCAGTTCAGCTTCTTGATCCCACCATGAATCGAAGGAGCAGACAGCTTTTGCAGGATTATTTTGTACAAGATGCCATTTGCCATGCATTCCTTCTTGGCTTTCCAAACCACTCTACCTCCTACTGGTGGTCATCTGACAATACCGGAGACAATCCAAGTGATAAATGACAGACAGCTCACTGCTTTCTTTCTGTTGTCTGTTCAGTGTTCTTCTAGCCTGTGGCAACATTTCACTGTTTCCCTGGGTGTCAGAGGCTTTCTGGCAGCCTCCTGGGAGGTTCCACAGAGGTAGGCAACCTCAGGGCCAGCTTTCCCTTCTTTGTTGTACTTCCACTCACACTGGCCCATTTATCTGCCACAGCGAAGCTCTGATAATGCAAGGAGAATACATTCTGCACAGAGCGCCCTGGAGAGCAGTGGAGATAATAATGCCACTATTCATTATTTTAAAACAAACATAATTTGGAGTGTGGATCTATCCGGAAATGCAAAATTGGTTCCTCTTAAAGAGCAACTGGCAAGGGAAGAGCATGTGACCAGCCCAAGGGCAGAGGGTGCCACCTGGGACCTGCAGTGCAGTTTTTCTGACTCCAGGCCATGCCTACAGGCTCAGCTGCAATCCCAGTTAATATAGGAATGTAGGAAGAGCTCCAAGCTGTGCACTGGGTACTCTAGCTGCTCAGTACTATTGACCCCTCATGAATACTCTGTAGGATTATTTTCCTTATTCTTTATAGATACCTCTTTCTGAGAATCAGAAAGTTGTGATATTTGGCCTATGATCAAATCCTTAGCAGTTGAAGACAGCCCTAGTTTCAAAGCCATGGTCTTTCCATTACATGTTGCTATAGGTACAGTGATAACACCTGAGCTGAGAGACAGGGCACTGAAGGCATGGCTCAGAGGCAAAATGTTGTGTGAGAATTTAAGGCACATGAGAAGAGAATCTTTCATTGTTAGCCCTACTGTAGCTGGGGATGTCTGTAGTCCTACTCACCACAGAAGGCTGTGCAAAGGTCTATGGTCTCTGCTGCACCCTGAAGCCATGTTGATGTCCATGGTCTGCAGTGCATCTGGGGTATGTACTGATGTCTGCAGTCTGAGTTATCACCAAACGCCATGCAAAGGTCTATGGTCTCTGCTGCACCCTGAAGCCATGTTGATGTCCATGGTCTGCAGTGCATCTGGGGTATGTACTGATGTCTGCAGTCTGAGTTATCACCAAAGGCCGTGCAAAGGTCTTGGCATGTGGTGCACCCTGAAGTAATGTTCGTGCTCTGGGCTGCCTCCAGTAGTCTTATCTCCTAATCCCTACTGTAGTAGGAATGTTTGTGGTCTTTGCTGTCCCCAGAAACTATGTGCAGGTCCATGCTCCATGCTTCCAACGACTGCGAAGATCAAGGATGCTAGATTTGCTATGATATCAATGACAGAAGACACACACTTGAGAGGGAGAGATTCGGCATGCCTTCTGACAATCCAAACCTCCCTAAAAATGAAAGCCAAATTAAAAAAATAACATCCTAGATAGGAAGTCACTGAAGAGAACTCTTAAAAAGTGTGATGGAGATACTCAGGAGTATCTCTTTACAATTGATGACTTCTGACGGGAGTGTGAGAAGGAAAAGGTTTGGTTCTATTTAAGAAGCAGCCCACTGAGTTTGACCATGGTCCAGTGAATACATAGGTAATACAAAGTGGACTTGGCTTTCTCTTTTGTTTTGTTTCTTTTTTCTTCTTCTTATTTTTTTCTGTTTACAGTCATTGGTGGGAGAGTCACAGGGTTGGAGGGCAGACTTGGAAGGACTGGGAAGAGATGTGATTTGGGTGCATGATGTGAAACTCTCCAAGAATCAGTAAAAATGTTATGTGGACAAAATGAGGCCTTTCCCGTTGAGAAAGTCAAAGCCAGATCTCACAAGTTGATCTAAGGCAGGTACCTCCAGCACAAAGTTTGTAATGCCAGACAGTGCAGCCCCTAAATGTCTCATCTGTTAAATGGATCTATCAATGCGATTAAAGCTATACTGTTTTTCTTGATAAAACTGTATATCAGCCAGACCATTATCTAATTATCTACATAGGCACATGTAAATTACTAAAGAAACCTGGGTTATACCCTCATGGCTGGATGGACCTTTAAGAGGGTAGCCACCATTTCCACTTGACTATGAGAGTCTAAGAAAAATTTCCCAAGAAAAATTTGCTTAAGACATTGGGAACTTTCTGTTCTTGTTTGATAGAAATAGTGTTGGTAACCTCCAATTTTTTTGTCCAATACAAAGTGGTCATCCTTGAATCCATACACACACAAACAGTAAAAAGGACTCAGGAGATAGTATTTATATTTGTGTACATATGTGCACATAGCAGTAAAATAATAGAGGCTATCAACTTGAGAGTGGGGAGAGCATGGAAGGAGTTAGAGGGAGGTGAGGAAAGGGAGGATATGTATAATTCTATGAATAATTTAATATATGAATTCCAGATTTCATATACTAAAACGTTTAAAACAGACTGTTCAGTTGAATTCACAGTGTTGCTCTTCAAAACTGTTTTAGAGTTAGGGCGGGGCTCTTGGAGAAGATAGTTTGTATGGATGTGAAGTACTGACATGGTCTTACCATGAGACCCACCTCCACACTGGTTGGTGTTTGAAAGCCTCCGTGTGCACAAATCAGGAAAACTTGATTTGATATTGGACAGTGCTGCACCAGAGCCAATGGACATCCTGGACACCATGTTTAACTTCTTGGTGCTTTGGTGATCTTATGAATAAATAAATAATTTGGTGACGTAGCCCTGAAACTTAACAGAAGTGAGCACATGGAGCACTCATATCTGAGGCACCAACAGCAGAGCATCTGACCTGGGGATTGTCTTCATTTCACTTACATTTTGCCTGGTTTAGACTCCTGATCACATTTGATGCAGTAAGGCTGGGAAGCAGCATCGTCACTTACAGTTATTTGAGGTCATTATTCCCTTTGACAATACAATGAAAGTGTTAGCCTTTTGCCTAGAAAAAAGGATCACATGGGGCCATCAATGTTGGGGTGCAGTTTCAGGAGTTTTCTGCCTTGAATTTCACTCACCTTGTATCCCCAGAGCTTTTCTGCTCTGAGAGCTATCTGTGACAAAGTCCAGAGGAAAATCTTCTATTGCAAGAAAGCACAGCAAGAGGAGGTCAAAGACACATGGGCTGCCTCCTGCTCTTCCTAATTGGTGTTCTTGTGCTTGCACTAGAATGTGTCCTAGTTAACCTGTGCTTCCCACCCACCATGACTCTGGCTGTTCCTTAGTGATCTCTGACACCAGCAGGAGCACAATTAGTCAGAAAGAACAAAAGCAGTGAGCTACCTGGGCTCTGCTGTGACCTCAGCAGATGCTCTAGCTTGGTTATTTTATGTAGCTTCCTGGAGCACCCTTGATGCTGGCAGATGTCTCACTCTAGAGCACCCCTGGGTCTATGGAGGTGGCCTTGTTTCTCTCTGCTCAGTTATACTGTGCAGCTATAATCATCTGTTCTCAGGCATTTACCTCACACCAAAGCCAGAGATGTCCATCTTCCAAATCAGTGCTTCATTATTTATGACCTGACAAGAGAACAGAACAGATTGCTGTGCTTTCTACCTGAGGAAAGCCTCTTGGTTTTCATTCAGCTTCATGCAGGTGAAACCGGGCAGCCGCAGCTGAGAGGCATCACTGAATGTTGGGGAGTCTAGCAGGTGTCTTGCTCAAAGGGTCTTCTTCTGGGAGGAAGTGCCTCTAACTTGTTTCTCATCATCCTGTTGTTTCCCCTTGAGCCCAGAGACTCCATAATCAGGACACCCAGTAGAAATAACACAAAAGACTTGTCCATTGTGGACACCCTACAAAGTAGCAATATATATCACCTTGTTCTCTTTCTATGCCACTCTATTTTATGTATGGTTGCCTCATGCCTCATTTATACAGATTTATGTTACAAAGTTTTTCTTTTTTCCCAGTGGCTACATAGATTTTCCCTCTCTCCCTATCCCCCCTTCCCTTACCCCATTGCCCCATGGTGCATTTATCATTAGATATTACCATTCTCTGAAACTTGCTTTATTATTTATGTTTCTATCTGTTTATGATCTATCTCACTTGCTAAAGGGGGAGACTAAGAGGGCATGCCCTTGTCTTTCTTGTTCACATTCTATCCCCAGGACAAGTTGAAGCACACGAAATTAGTTTGGCTGAATCAAGTGTTTATGGCAAATGCAGCAATATACTGTATGATTTCAAAAATTCCCTCTGGGTGTTGTTTGTCTAAAAATTTAACCATCCTAGGAAGAAGGCTTCAGGAAGCTTTGAAGACTGAGGGACCAAGGTCAATTATAGTTCTGAGATAACATGTGGTGCCACAAAATTGGATTACACAATATACAGCCTTCTGAGATGTGTTACAATTATTTTGGCCATGTCTGAGCTTCCACACCTCATCATTGGTAACTGTTTGCTTTTCTTCCTTCTCAAACTCATCTTCACACATGGGCAAGAGATTTCTGAGTTCTCAGACATGAATTTCCGTGCCGTGTTGTGTTAATTGTTGCTGTGCAACTGTGGCAGAACTAAACTCACTGGTCACACTCTTGAGGGTTGATGGCTTAAACCAAGAGCCTCTCCTTTTTAAAAATGAGTGTCCTCGAAACCACAGGGTTCATGCTATTCTTCCAAAAGTTAGAAAGCTGGGCTGGTTATGGGCATAGAGAATTTGCACTGGTGACGACAAAGAGTATGATAATTATGGTAGACGAGGTATATGAGATACTCATGGTAGGAAATGTGCTTCATTGCATTATGAATTTAGAATCGCAATAGTGCAGAGCCAGGGATCTCAGACAGGAAGAGTCAGAAAAGTTAAGGAACTTTTCCAAGTCTAGGACATGGTTACATCTCTGACGTCTGCTCTTTAGCCATTGTATTCTTTTACTTCCAGTTTAGATGAGGGGTTGCTCTTACATAGAGCAGGCTTGTATAAGAAGATGCTGGCCGAAAAGTAGTTCTCACAAGAATTGAAGTGAGAATTAATGAGACTGGGGACTGGGTAAGAACAGGTGAAAGTTCCCCCCAATCTCGTATTGATTTTTGATATGAAAGGCAGAATCACAAAGAAACAAAGAACCAGGGCAATAGATGTATAGTAAAAGATAGAAAAATATTGTAATATATGTGCCTGAGAGCATGAAAGTGAGTCAGGCCATGTGAGCGCATGCGTCCTCTAAGGTAATGGTAGTGAGGCATTCATCCTGAGACCAGGAGGAGCCGTGCTTGTCATCAAGAGTGATAAAACACAGTGTGAGGTAATGGTTTTGGTATAGCCGTTAGGCTGAAGGAAACTGAGCAAAAATTGGGAAGTAACATAGAAGAATTCCTATGGTGTTGTTTGTGATACCAGCTGCAGGAATTAGAAAAGTAATTAGCAAAAATTAGGCCTGAAATTCTACTTATCACAACTCCACATATTGTCAATTTGATGTCCAGATATATCACCTTTAACCAAAATCTTCCATTCTCTCCCATAGACTTATATAAAATATAAACCAGGTTTTAAAGTCTAGAACATCTTTAAAATTCTAACAGTTTAAAATCCAAAGTAGCATAACTGTGAGCTCTTTTAAATTACAAAGAAAGTAATATACTTGTAAACATATAATCACACTGAGTAAACATCCCTACTTCATAATAGATGAACTGGGGTATAGCAATGAACAAGTGATGCCAAAAAGGGGAATCCAGAATCCAGCAAGAAAAAACATCACACCCTGAAGCTCTTCATCCAGCATCTGGGGCTTATAATGCAACCAAGTAAGTTACAACTTGGGCATACCTACCTCTCCAGCTCTATTGTTTATAACACATGGACATCAACACATACCCACTCCCACACCCCCTATTTCTGCAGGGCCATAGACACACAGTCTGCAGCACCAAAAGCCTAGTCATCACCACGGCCTCAGGTGACAGAGCAGACTATTCACATCACGCTGCTCCTTACCACCCTGTGTCTCTAGTTCTGCCCCTCTTCAAAGTACAAAAAGTGTTCCATTTCTTTCTCTTTCCCATATCTCCACCCCCACAGTTGCTCATCATAGTGGCACCCGCCTATAACTTGTGGCAGCGGGTGGGGATCCAGATGTGTTCTTTTCTGCCCACCCCATTTTAGTCCTGTTTAGTACTGCATTACCCTTTAGTCTCATCAGTCTTCTTTTTGGAGTGGACACTTCTACTCTTCCAAGGGTCTTCTTTTGGTTTTCATTATATCACACATCTATGTTGTCTATCTATCTATCTATCTATCTATCTATCTATCTATCTATCTATCTATCTACCTTGCATATATAGATATAAATATATATATACATACATATATACATATCATCAGGGTGGGGTTTTTTTGGAAAAATGTGGATTTGGGGACTTTGGATTTGGAAAACAGTGGGATGCTATAAGTGGGGCTGTGATGGTTTACATATGCTTGGCCCAGGGAGTGGCACTATTAGAAGATGTGGCCTTGTTGGAAGAAGTGTGTCACTGTGGGGGTGGGCTTGAAGACCCTCCTTCTAGCTGCCTGGTGATGTTCAGTCTGCTACTGGCTTCCTTCAGATGAAGATGTAGAACTCAGCTCCTCCTGCACCATGCCTGCCTGGATGCTGATATGCTGCCATACTCCCACCTTGATGATAATGGACTAGACCTCTGAACTTGTAAGCCAGCCCCAGTTAAATGTTGTTCTTTATAAAATTTACATTGGTCATGGTGTCTCTTCATAGCAATAAGACCCTAACTAAGACAGGGGCTTAATGGGCTCTCATAGTAGGAATATGGAAGACTAAATTGCTGAGAGTTACTGACACAATGCAGACCTGGCACAAGAGGTTTCAGTGGAGAAGAATTTCAGTATTTGGCCTAGAGACCATTTTTGGAATATTTTGGTAAAGAATGTGGTTGCGTTTTGCCCTTGTCTAAAGAGTCTACCTGGAGTAAGATAAAGAGATTTATATTAATTGCATTGACAAAGCATTTTAATGAAAAGGAGCAAGTTTTTTGCAGCAAGATCCCACCCAGCTAAGCCTGGGTTCAAGCACGGTGATACACACCTTTAATCTCAGGAGACAGAGGCAAGCAGATCTTGGCATTCAAGGCCAGCCTTAGATAGAGCAAGTTCTAAATAGAGAAAAGCTTAAGTCTAGGTATTGTGGAACACACCTTTGATCCTAGTATTCAGGAAATAGAACCATGTAGGTCTCCAAGTTCAAGGTCAATCTACAGAGCAAGTTCCAGAACAGCCAAACTTAGGAAGAAAAGGAGTTGAAAAACAGAAAGCTAGTGATAATGTAATAGAACAAAGAGGCTGTGTTCCAGCTCCGGCAAGCAGCAGAACTCAACAGCATTGCCCATGTGGCTCTAGCTTTAGCCTCAAAAATAGAAACGATTACTGGGAAAATTGGTGTTGGTTTGCTGGAGCTAAGAAAATATAGGCGATTAAGAGGAGACAAGCATCACTGAGGTGAAAGCTGGGGAGTGTTTTTTAAGAGGACAAAGAAGCTGTGTCCCAGAGATAGCCAAGGTTGTACCTCAGGCTGCAACTGGACCTTGTAATGTGGGAGAATCACCTGGATAGTACTGATTTTGAAAGTGTGAAGGAGTCATGGAGAGCAGCTGATGCTTGACACTGTGAGAGGCCAGGGAAGGCCTTTGGTGAAGGTGTATCCTCAGTTGCAGTTGATGTCCCAGGACTGAAGGGGTTGTGCAAAGCAGTTGAGGTTTGGAATCATAAAAAGAGCCTGTGAAAGGCTATTGGTGAAGCCTAGTTGCAGAAGACAACAGTGTAATGCAGATGCCAGCACTATAGGATAATCACCAGTAACAGCAGTATGAATACATTGGAGTCAACAAGAGGCTGACAGAGCACAGAACTGGAGATGTGACCCAAGCCCTCTGGAGGAGCACAGAAGATCATGAGTGGATCCCAGAAAATGGAACAAGAAGCCATAACATTGGAGTGGCCTTGGAGAACCTAAGAGGTTCAAGATGATAGAGCCATGGGATATCAGCAAAGCAAAGCTGCTAACAGAGAGACCCAACCCAGGAGAAAGAGCCTGGACTGTGCTATGCTCCCAACTTGATGATGTGAGATTGAACTTCTGAACCTGTAAGCCATCTCTGACTGAATGTCATCCTTCTAAGAGTTACCTTGGCCATGTTGTCTGTTCACAGCAATAAAACCCTAACTAAAACAATGTACTTTTCAGCTGCTCTGTCACCTCCTCTTTGATATGTGGGACAATTCCAGTCCTCTTCTTACTCCATTAATATGAAAAGATGGTCACATCTTTCCCCTTTTTCTTTTCAAGTTGAGTTTCTTCCCTCCTCTTATCCTTTCTAGTTCTCTGTCCTTCCTTCCTGTCTCCCCCCCATCCTTCCTCCATTCCCTTCCTTTCTCCCTCCCTTTGTTCTCCCATCTGATCTTCATTTTAAATTAGTCATCAGATTATCTCGCGCTCCTCTTGTATGAAACACAGAGCGTGAAGTATGAAGGATCGTGAAGACTTGATTTCATGCCTAATACCTCTCTAATCTCAAGAAAATCTTAAACTGCAAAGACATGTTTATCTCAAGTCATATACCAGCAGTAAAACTGTAGATGAAAATCTAGGTGGAAATTTAAGAGCTAACTCTAGAACTTTTGAATGGAAGCACATTTTAGAGAAGAAAAACTGAGACTTTATAATAAAAACTCATATATATGTATAGCAAAATATATAATATAATAGTTACCTTCTTTCACTTGTGAGTGAAAGTATACAAAAGAAACTAACTTGAGTCAGAAGAAAAATGTGAGGACATTGTAAGTTGGTGGAAATTCAAAGTTCAAATTATGTCAACAGTCAATTTTTTAATAAATCAAGTGTTACTACATCTCAATATGAGGAATATTTGGCTGTGCCTTTTGAAAGAAAATACTATCAGTGTATGAAAGGGAAATGAAAATATTCATTTTGATTTTTTAGTTGTTTATAATAAAAATGTATGGACACAACTATGTTTATTATAAGGATGTAATCAATAATACTTACAACAATTAAATAATAAAGAAAGATCAACCTAAATATAAGCAGAACATTTTTATTGTCAAATTTTATGCTACTATTGAGACAGATATGGTAAAACATGTTTGCAATCAGGCACTTGGGAAAGCTTTGGCAGAATGGTCAGTAGTTTCAGGAGATCTTGACCTACATAGCAGGGCATATCTCAAACAGCTACAATTTATAATATATGTTACATTTAATAGATCAATGCTGTGTGTGTGTGTGTGTGTGTGTAAAACAGAGCTTAAATGACCTTTAAGGGTCAGCAAGTGAAAAACTATCAAAGTTTAAAGTCATATAAATAACATTATATTTTTATTAAACAAATGTGTGAGTGGGGTGTGTGTGTGTGTGCGTGTGTGTGTGTGCGTGCAGTCTTTATCCAATTATAGAAAATGGTAAAGATGGATATACATAGACCTAATGGCTAATGCTGATCATTCAGTCAGTTGGGCCTTAAAGTCCTTGTAAAAATCCTGTGTAAAACCATCAGTTAAAAGCCAGTAATATAGGACTGCTTCAGAGATGTGGTTAAGAAGTTGTGCTTCTCTTGCAGAAGACCTAACTTTTGATCCCACACTGGGTGGCTTGAAACAGCTTGGATGTCCAGTTCTGAGGAGATCTGACACCCTTTGGCCTCCAATAGTCCCTGTACTCATGTGCTCATACCTTTACACATACACACTTGCATACACATAACAAAAATAAAAATAAATCTTAAAAACAATAACAGCAGCAGCACAGTGATCCATGCAAGCCACTAAATATAAGGAGTTGGCCAGCCTGAAGTTTCAGTCTTTCAGTTAAAGTGACTTCACTGACTTAAGACTCATCTTACAAATAGGGACATGGGCTGGCTGGAGTAGGAGAGAGATGAAAAGATTATGAGTGACTGATAGCCAATTAAATGGAAAATAAATGAGAAAACACATGTGCTACAGGTCACGTGACTGAAAAAGCTCTGTTTTAATTGTGATAAGGGAGAGAAGCAAGATGGTTTTAATATTCTTATAAATCAGCATAATTTCTTTTTTTGCCCATTGTAGTCCATTTCATGTAGAACAATTTGTGTTCCTCACTTTCAGCAAGTCCCAGACTCACCTTAGGCATCAGCAACAAGTTGAGTCCTGACACATATCTTTCAAACAGCTACAACACACTTGCTCAGGTGAGACAACTTGGAATTTTTTAAAGTGCAAATTGGCTAGAAGACATAGGTTCTAGGTGGTTGTATTGGTGCCGAAGGAGAAGATAGTTTTCTCAGATGCTATTGAGCAGTATAATAAGGTTGGTTCACAGCTTCGAGGGAACAGGAGCTGTTTGATTTCTATTCCTGCCTATCTTAGAAGCAGCCAGGTTATTAACCTTAGAAATGCCGACTCTTTACACTAATGTGAAGTGAAATACAAACCAAAAGAGCTTTGTAGTGTCAGCAGGTATGATGAACGCAAAGGGAAAATATTCTCACACCTTTCAGCACCCAAATATAGAGCTGTGGGGAAAGCAGGATGCATAGTACACAGGAGTCTATGTGGGAATGACATTGGTCGGCTAAGAGAAAAGCATGGAGTTTGAAAGTATCAGGATGCCAGAGATCAAAAGACAGAAGAGGTAGGCAGAAGCCAAAGACTGGCCATGAGCACATGCTGCAGGTGGGAAAGCTCTAGAAATGATAGTGCAAGCAGGAGCTCAGGAGTTAAGTCAGAGCGGTTCTACTGGATGAGAAAAAGGATGTCTCCCAGCTCAGTATTTACCCACAATTCTGAATATATATTTTTCTAGAGTTTTGAAGGCTGGAAGCACAGGAAACAAATGTTGGTAGATGTGATTTTTCTTGAATTCTCTTGACTTACAGATGGCTGTCTTCTCTGCGTCTCACATGATCCTTCGTGCATTTGTGTGTGTGTGTGTGTGTGTGTGTGTGTGTGTGTGTGTATCTTTGTCTAAGTGTATTCTTTCTTTAAAGATATGAGTCATGTTGGATTATGACCCAACCTTATGAATTTGGCTACACCTTTAAAACTTAGTACAAAATATGGGGTATGGGGAAAGAGAGGTAGAATTTCAACACATGAATTTCAAGTTGACTTCATGATATTTTATTTCAGAATATTTGTCATTTAAATACAATTAATTGACCAAATTCATCTGCGTTTCTATGTATATGTATGTGTGTCTCTGTGTACAAGTCTACATGTGTATGAGTATGTTCATATGCAAATGTGTATGAATGTGGGCATGGATATAAGATGACTCATTTTATCTTTGATAATACATTTTCTCTTAGTTTTAGCAACTAAATACAAGCATTTCCCTTAGCGATATACCTCTAAAGAGGTTACCAATTATACTTTTTGGAGAAAATCAGCAAAACAATACCAAGGACAACCACGGAAAATAGCTTTGACAGTCATCTCCATCAGTGCCTTCTGGATTAGGCTGAAGAACTTTCCAAACAAAGATGGCAATCAGAGTGGCTTTCTAGGTTTGACAGTTGTTGTGTCCCCTTGTTACTAAGTGTAAAGTTCTGCTTGTCAAACACTAACTTTGATCAGATTCTCTAGAAGGTTTAGTACATGGGCCTTGTGTAAGATTTTTTAAGTGACAATGTTGATACACATTTTAATGCACAATGTAGATACACATGGATATCCTTGTGTTGATCATCGTATGTCATATATGTAATAGGAGGCATACTAAGGAATATGCAGGTGTTAATTCATTAGTCTTTTTAGCAACCCTGTGAAACACACACAATTGAGATTCATATGTAGAAGAGAAAACCAAGAAACAAAAGCAGAGAACACTGTTGGAGGTCCAACATTGAGTGAAAGATCTCACATCTGAAAATAGTGAATCTAGGGCATATTTCTTTTGCACACAGCCTTGACAGGGTAAAACGTGCAGTTATTTAGACCCAAGGAAGCCCATCTCAAGCCATTTTCCTTCCACCATCACATCTTCATGAATACTCAAAGCCAAGCACACCTTTTTTCTTTGGATCGACATTCAGCAGCATATATAACAATCAGGTTCATGTAAGGAAATGGAAAAGACACAGGTCGTTGTTTGTCACTTGCTTTAAACCTTGGCTTCCTACCTTCCAGATAGGTGACCATGACAAAATTACTCCTCTAATTATAGGTTTCCTCATTATAAAAGTGTGTATAAAATAACTGGAGGATACTGAATCTTAAATGTTAAACCAATTTTAATTTAACCCTCCCCAAGTTATTGATGAGCAATACAGGGAACTGATTGCCTTTTGATTGTGGCTGGTCACATGGAGATAACTACGTCATGCTATTGAGATCCAGGCTAGCCCAATGGATTGTTTTCTCCAAAATAAAATGATAGAAGTGATAATTGTCAGTTTCAAGCTTCAAGCGCCCTTTTACCCTACACATTTCCTCTTGAGCTCCCATTGCTTCAGAGTGAACATGCCTGAATTAATTTGCTAGAAAATAAAATGTCATGTGGTACAGAATAGAATAATGTAAGTGTAAGCTGAGGTGATTGTAGAGCAATTTCAGTGTCTTCTGCCCACACATGTATAAGAAAGCCCAGCCAAGATCAGCAAGACACCTAGTCATTCAGTAGAATTATGAAAAATAATTCATTGCTATTAAATTACAAATAGTAATGTGGTTCATTATGCAGAAATAGCTAACTGATGCAGTCAAATATCAGTGTTGTAATAGAAGACACTCAAAAAACATCTAAAATATATGCTGCTTAGTAGTACTCTCTTGTATATGTTTTTTTATGTGCCCCCAGTGCCTCACCCCAGAATGCATGAAAGGAAGTCCATGCTAGCTACTATGGCTGATTCCAAAAACAAACAAGAATAATAAATGCTTGTTTTCATGGGTTCAGAGAAACTGTCCTTATTCTTGCTTTACATTGTCCTTATGTCAATATTAGCTGATAAAGACTTTATAGAGTTTGATCATAGAAACAAAGAATTTGATATTTCCTTTTGCAAACAGACCATACTCCAAATGTCATCGAACTGCTTGATGAAATGGTTAGCAGTTCCCTCACAAACAGGCCAGTTTAAGAGGCAAAGGTCCAAAACCATAGCTTAGGGGCCCTTCTTCTGTTTCTTGGCTTCAGCTAAAGTACTAGGGCCTCTTGTCTGGATAGACAAGATTAAGCCCATGTTTCTATGACAACAAGTAACCTCAAAGTTTTACTGGTTTACAGAGTTTTTATCAAGCCTGCTGTGTGTGTGTGTGTGTGTGTGTGTGTGTGTGTGTGTGTGTGTGTGTGTGTGTGTATAGAAATGTGTTTTTCCAGATTGTTTCACAGTGGTAAGATTAATGCTATCTATCCTCTGTAGGGTTCTGATTATTTAAGATATATTTTTCTTACCCAAGGATTCACATCATAGTGACTGGGAAACAGAAAAAAATACACAAGAAAGGGTAAGATAGAATTCCCAAAGAACCAGTGATGTTCTTCCTCCAGCTAGGCCCATCCCCTAGTTTTCATTGCCTCTCAAAGTCATCATATTTTTATTTTATCAAAGAATTAACCTGTTCATTAGCTCAGAATCTTCATGATCTATTGATTCCTAGAAACATCATCGAAACCACACTCATTGATGGGCTTTACTGACTTCTCAGGTCATCTTAATACCATCTTTTGACAAGTAAGATTAACTACTACATCAGTGTGATTATTAGATGCTTGAATGGGTTCAGTTCAGCTCCATAGCTCTCACATAAGAAATCCTAAATATATTTTTTAAATTGTTGAGTCTTAGAATGAACACGGGCACAATAAAACATCCAGTAGTGTATCTTGCCTCATAGTTTTGTAGATAGGAAGTACAGATAAATAATTAATCAAATTGGTACATGTAGGATGCTAAGAGTACTATACAGGAGGTATTGAGTAAATATCACCTACTCTTCATTTTTATTTGCATTTAAATCATTCAGAAGCGTGATTACTTGTCAACCTTAGCATCAGAAACATGAATGTAAAACCCCAAGCTCTGAATGGAAAGTCCGAGCTGGGAAAGTAAGTGACATGTGATATATTGGGGCAAACTCTCATGCTATGAAAACAACAGTATAAGGGGGCCTCTTATTCCTTCTCAGTAGAGGGAATTAGGGAGAAGCCTCAAAGAGTGCAGGATCTGGGGTGAGTTGAGAAAGTGAAGGAGGATTTTGGCAGTTGGAAAGTTCTGGAGAATGGTCTGCCAGAAGCAGGGCCATCTAGGGCTGCCTTTCTGCTGTGAGGAGTGTGAGGAAGCTGACGGGATAGGCTCTTAGGCTCTCAAGAGACATGTTGGGGAAAGAGTTGCAAAGAAGATTAGGTCCTGAATGAGGTCGCCATGCTCCTTGAGATGGCTTTATTTCCTGGTTCACCACAAGAAGGGGAGGTGCTGGCAGCATAATTCTTCTCAGGACAAGACTTGTGCTTGTTGGATAATAATCCTTCATGATCCTTTCTGAGCATGATTGTGAATGCTGTCTAAGTGTGTTGGAGGTGCATACATGTTAAATGACTATACAGTGGAATTAAGGGAAGTGGGGGTGGGAAAGGAAGCGATGTAGGCCTGAACAGAACAATGCATACTGGGCAAGTAAAGTGAACAAAGGAGAACCTCAGAGATGTTCCCTTTACTGAGAGATTCTTATGCAGGGAGAGTGGCTACCCAGGATGTTGGGAGATGTGAAGCCTTCTATTGTTTGGTTTTGGGTTGATTTCTGAGAAAAGCTGTCATGCTTGTTTAAAGAAACACAGCTGCTCAAGCAAAAAGGCCCACAGCAGTTACATCTAAGAGACATCAAGGGACAGGTGTGGGTTCTAGGGCAGAGATAAGTAAAGTGTAGAGGAACAGGAGACATCAATAAAGGGAAAGGACAGAACTCTGGTGACTACAGAAAGATGCTCCCTTAGAGGCACAAAACTAGGGAAAACATTGAGCTTCAAACAGGAACAGCACACACTTTTGAACCAATGTTATTTAAATATTAAAGAACAGAGAGACACCAGCTGTCACTCTTGGCTATACATGTATGTCATATGTTCCCATAACATTTGCATGTATAATGACTTTTTAAAATGCAGTATATCAGATGCAAAAATGTACAGATATTTGCATCGTAGGGGAGAAACAAAGATGGCTCATTTTGAGGTTATTTTAAAATTGAAATCCTTAAATACCTGATAAACTTTCATGGCCATCTTCCTTATCAGTTGGGGTTTGGGCACTTTGGGTTTTCTTACTGCCTTCTCTTCATTAAGACTTAAACAGGGTGGTGCCAGATTATGGGCACAGCAGAATAGGCATGTCCTTATTAAAAGTGAAAGGGAGTACTGGAAAGCCCAAGCAAGCCCAGTGCTCCAGGACAAATGAGCATACTTACTTGATGTCACTAAGTGGAAAGAAACAGCTCACCCATCATTTAATGAATGAAAAGGAAACCATCTTGGGGGGGCGGTTATCGCAGATTACTCAAGAAACTCAGAGATGGATTTGGGGACATGACTCAGTGGGTAAGAGCATTTGATCCTCCTGCAGAGGACCTGGGTTCAAATCCCAGTGTCCATGTGGTGGCTCATAACTATCCAACTCCACCTCTGGGTGATTGGATGCCCTTTTCTGGTCTCCTTGAGCACTGGCTACGCAAATTTATGACAAGTTATAGACAAACTTGTTAGGGATAAACACACAGATACAAAGTCAAGAATGAAGGTCATTGCTGCAAAGTCACTGCCTCTGGAGATGACACATACTGTTTTTCTTCCAATTACATTTCCTTTTGTCTTCTTTCCAACTGATTTTCTATATGCTAGCATGCCCCAGATGCCCCATGCCCTGGCTCTAAATGTGCCACAAAGGCAGACTAGGACCTTTCACCTAAGGTCAGATTCCTGACGTTAAGATTAAATTTTCATTACCTTGTTACTGTGCATTGGTCACTGAGGGGGATGGGAGAGAGAGAGAGAGAGAGAGAGAGAGAGAGAGAGAGAGAGAGAGAGAGAAGAGAGAGAGAGAGAGAGAGAGAGAGAGAGAGAGAGAGAGCGCACTGGGATGGTATGCATATGTATAAAAGGTACCAGTGCCAAAGGAGATTAACAGAGTAATAATATGGCTGTTTGTTGGTCAGCATTGATAGAGATTCCAGTAGTGAGGAGAAGGCATTGCCATTTCAAACATATTAACACAAGACTTATAACAGATAGGTTTTTCTCTTCTCTTTTTATCAACCACTTTAGGCAGGATGAATTGAAGTTCCTTATTTATGATCAATGCACATGCTTAGTTCATTGATATCGTCTGCTTGATGAAAGAATAAGAGAAAGTAGCAGGTATATCTAACCCCAATCCTAACTTCCCATTGCCAGAACTTGATTCTTGGCGCTCCACATCTTTTTATCTTCTGTCTCTTTGGAGTATCTGGAATGTGCTAGTCAAATTGGAACAGTCCCACCAAAGTGTCTGGTCCCACATCTGTTTTCTTCTGTTGTAGTAGAGGTTCTTGAAGAGGTTGAAGGGACACAGATGGTCATTCTGGCAAAGGCAACTTGAGGATGGCAGGGCTTTGGGGGAAAGTAAAGAGTCAGTTAGAGATGTCAGTGAGGTAGTGGGAAGAATTTTGTTTACAGCAACTGCCAGGTCCTATCTGTAAACAGCGACCCTGATATGAGGATCTCTTTCCATTCACATGTGCACATGGGTTTGAAAGAGGCATAGTACTCGAGCATCCCTGATTTGGCACTGCCTTTGGCACTAGTCCCCTGAGGGTAGTGTGCGTGTGTGTGTTTGTCTATTTGTCTGTGTGTGTTTGTATGTGTGTATGTGTGTGTGCATGTACATGCGTGTATGATATATTAGGAGCATTGAGTACAGACAATATATTAGATAGGGATTTAATCTCACTTTTGACTTTGCTGCCCCAGCTATCCTCCACACACCATTTAATCTCTTAAATGTATTAGCAAATGAAAGGGAGTATTGACATTAACATGTAGTATGAGAATAAACATATAGTATCTACAAAAATGCCCTCCACACATTTAAATTTATCTAAGCTATTATTAAACTACATGTATTAGTAGGAATACACATAATCATCAGAGATAGAAATTCTAGTGCATATATTGATTTTAATATCCATGCATTAATAGCCAAATACATTCATATAAATACAGGCATATATACTAAAGTAGAAACAGACATGGGCACATGCCATCTCACTCTGAAACATCTCATATTGGACATATACATACATAATACACACCTTTAGAATGATAGGTGACTGAGCATGTATGTGTCTTCATGCTTATAAATAAAGTTCACATTTTACACAGTACATCCATTTCTTCTAAGACAAATAAAGTTAATCATTACATGACTTCAAAAATAACCCTTAGATTGATGGCTCAGCTTATTGCCCATCTATGAGGATGTGTAGTCATTTTTTTGCATGCTTTCTTTTTCTCTAGTCTAGGGGTAATGAAGATCATTGTTTCATGGCAAGCATGTATGATGGATAAGGCTTCCTACTTTTCTCAGCCTAGCATGCAGAGCCAACCTGCACTTTGCTTTTCTCTTAAGAGACTCTTAGTCTGTAGTGCTGCTTTCTGAAGATCAGGCTTGGTCAGAACAAAGTGTTTTTATTCTTTTGTTCTATGTGCTGGGATGAACTGTTGAGAAATTGTGTTTTTTATTCCTGTGCATGAGGGAGTAGTGGAAGGGTGGACTGGACTGTGTTTAAGACCAGTGTCCTCTTAACCTATCTACAGAGGCCAAAAATCCTGGGGAATCAAATTTGTCCTGTGGCTATGCAGCGATTACACAAGCTTTTAATCAGCACTGCTGCTTGGACATCAAGAACCTCAATGCCCTGCCCACTAAGTACTGGCTGCAGGTCTATGCACTGCCTGGATCTGCAAGCTCACTTTGGAGAAGAGATTCAGCCAGCATGAAGGAGAAAGCTGGAGCCAGAACTTGTAGGGAGTAGATCTTTTCCCAGAAACAATTATGCCCCATGCAGAAGGCCAGCAGGCTACCTTGTTTATATGGTCTCACTTCCATTCGTAAATTATGAATGGGATGAAGAGAGAAGATTTTAATCCATCAAATTTATGGAATCAATAACTGTTGCCATTTCAGACTGTAGAGATCCCTGGGGATTATTTTTCCATGTATGCTTTGGTAGCAGCGCTCAAGAGAGACAAATGCTTAATATCCTGCCATATTTATGAAATGTCAAATGTGCTTTCCAGGGTAATTACATGAATATTGAATAGCTTTTCTGAAATTTACAACTTGCAACTGAGTATTTGGGGTTGTTTCTTGCCAGCACCTCCTCCCCCCTTGTAGACGGGACATCAGCTCTGGATCAAAGTACCCAAAGGGAATGAAATCCAAATTCCTGGCCTGCCATTGCCTGTACAGCTGGGCAACTTGGCCTGGCTTCATAGATAACATGAAAAGGGCCCATTTCCTACCCGAGCAATAGATTCATCATAATAAGAGGACTTAGGTGACATAAAATATCTCATGATAATCATCAATAATAACACAAAGGGTTTCCTTGTAACTTCCCACAGAATTTGGAATGTTGAATAACACAATAAACTCAGACAATTTTATAGGGACATTAATTGTCCTGTTGGTTATTCCAAAATCCATGCATTTTCTGGCATATTAGGGTCCTAAGCTCTACCTGAAGCAGAATGACAGGAACTTTTAAATCCATAGCCTAGAACAAACTTACGGCATAGGCTATACTGTAGTGAGTATTGTTTTTCTGTTAAGTTTCAGTTCAAATAAATTATGAGGCAGTCTCAGCTCTTGTTTCTTTTTACCTACCAACAACCGTCCACTAGAAATTTGAGTACTATCACCCCAGACATAAATCTTGGGAGTCCCAGCTAGATTCAACCCCAGGGTGGCTTTTCCTTATGATATCATCACTAGACTTTATGCTTTAATCCCCACTGTGTCCTGATAAATGCTGTGATCCATCTCCTCATCGTTACTTACTGCATCTCTCATCCCCTCCCAAACCTGAGTGTTTGGAAAACGCTGCTGCTTTTCCTCAGAGGGCTTTTCTGCCCTTTCCTACCTAACATACCCACAAACTCACTAAAATCTAACTAAAATGCTAAGGATGCCCAATCTTAGCAGAGAACAGGGTCATCAAATAGGTGCTTTTTTCTTGCCAGGCATCCTAGGAATGGATAATACTCAGGAGTTGTATGAGGACTCTGGGCTTATACAATAGAACCATGAGTTTGGGGCAAAGGGAATAGATATGAGGGATAGAACTAAAGGGGATCAGCAATTAATGGATGAAAGTGGAGATCACAGACCTCAGATTCCAAAGGGGTGGAGATTATTTTTAACCTGTACTCATATTACAATGCGAGATCCAGAACCTAGGAAGGTAACATTGATTTGGGAGCAAGGTTGGGTAGCAGGAGAAAATTGAAGGAAAGAAAAATTATATTATATTGTGGATTATTGGAAGGTACCAGAAGTGAATTAAAGAGAAATGAATTCATAATACCAAACTGCTCACCTCTATAATTTTTAAGCCCATGCAACTGGAGATACAACTTAGCTTTTATTGAGAAATGGACTCTAATGCTCAATTAAAGGTATCGTAACCCCTAGGCGTCAATTCCCTCCTCTGAGGGCAATTATTGGGTTTCTCAGTAATTACATTCTTCTTTCCCATCCCAATGTACTTCATTCATGCTGAGAGGGCTCCTGATAGATGGAGGGAAACTCTGCTAACCTCCATGCTTGAGCTGTGGTGCCTGACATAATCTACCATTGATGCAGCTCTGCCATATCCTCTCTCTTTTTCACTTGCCTGTCCATTAAAAAATGTCACTATGAAGTTACTGCAGCATCTCAGCTTAGAAGGTCTTGGCTATTCCTGTTCTCCAGGCTTTAGAATTTGTGAATTTTCCCCCTGTCTCACCTACTATTGTTCTATTGGGGGAGTGTTTTATGAGACTCCACCCAAGCATTACAGCTCTTTATGAGCCAAAAATTGAATTATTTTGACCATAAACTGATGTCAAAATCCTAAAAGTCCTCAAATATATAACTTTCATCCATGATTGGCTACAAGACTAGATGTATATTAAAAAGTGGGATCTAGGTTTTTCTTCAGGTCCTTCTCCAAATTATCTGACACGAGTTCTGAACAAGGAAGGGAATTAGAAAATGTGGAATTTATACATCTTTAACTATTAACACACATGTGTGTATGCTCCTATTTTAATATCTACATACCAAAATGCATATGGATTCATAGTTTTAGATGGTTATATTCATGTACATACATACATGTGTGTAGATTTGAATATTGTAATCTCATAAGTAAATTTTGAGATTTTAGTTAGCTTTACCCCCAAGGTCAAGTATCCCCAAAATACACATGGGAATATAAGTATTAAGTAATACAAAATCCATGAACCTGTAGGGAGTTGTACAGAATAGAAAAGGATCTATATCTATATATTTATACCTGTAAATATCTATCTATCTATCTATCTACCTATCTATCTATCTATCCATCTAACTATTCTCACACATTTATATATATGCTATTAACACCTACATACCATTTCATGTTTGTATTCATGGATTCAGGTAGATATATTAATGTATACATGCAAATATGTACATATATTAGAAATTTATATATACTTAAACTATATATAAACCAGTATTTACAGTATACGAAACTATAGGTGTAAGCACAAATACACAAATATTAATATGCATACTCAGCATTAGGTTGTGCTAAATTGGGTCATAATTAGTCGATCTTTTATGTTAATGGAAGTATACATTGTGAGGTTAAACAAGAAAGTTAACAAATGACTTCCGAATGATTACAAGACAGATTGGTCACTTTTATATCGGTTTGACCAAAGCCTTTCCAGAGGTCTAATCAAAGTGTAGATTGAAGATGGAGTGTGTTGGTACCAGTGAGCTTTCTCAGACCTCCTTTACAATGTGATCACACATAAAACGAAAAAATTTCTATGTCACCTTCTGCCAGTTTGCATTCTCTCAAGATGAGGTTGTGACTTTCTTGGTAGTTTTAATGCAAAATACAGAGTCCTACTATCCAAAGTACATGTCCTTGACTATATTGTCATCCATGTAAATAAAATTTGACTTTGCTAAACTGTATATGCACAGATTACATTGAGCTTCTCTATGAAAGTCACATCTCTATTTTTCTTCTTCAATTTTTAGAAACCATAATGAAATCATTACCAGTTTAAACCATCCATTGAAAGAGAAGTTGTTCATTTTAATGGATTTTTGTCATGGGAATTCGGCAATTAATTTGGGAGGCTTCTATATTTATGAGACTATTATATAATACAATTCATTATTAATACATATGTACATTCACATTAAAATATAAAAATATCATTCATACATACTGGCTCATTTTTGCAATATTGCAAAGCACTACACAGGATATTTTTATTTCACTTCCAGCATTTAAATATCAAAATCTGGTGACCTCTCATTTTCTCAATGTAAAAAAGAGAGTATGTATAGCCCAGGCTGGTCTCGAACTCATGATTCTCCTGCCTCTCCTTCCTTCAGCAAATCCTACTGACATGCAGAGCTGTCCTCTGAGATGCTCTACCAGCACCTGACTAAAACACTCACAGCCAACCCTTGGACTGACCCCTGTGGAAGAGTTAGGGAAGTACTAAAGGAGCTGAAGGGGATTGCAACCGAATAGGAAGAATGACAGTATCAACTAACCAGACCCCTAAGAACTCCCAGGGACTAAATCATCAACAAAAGAGTATACATGGGTAGGTCTATGGCTCCCACTACATATGTGGCAGAGGGCTGCCTTATCTGGCATCAGTGGAAGGGGAGGTGCTTGGTCCTGTGGAGGCTTGTTGCCCCAGTAAAGGGGGATACTAGAGGTTGTGAGGCAAGAGTGGGTGGGTGGGTAGGCGAGTACCCTATTAGAGTCAAAGGGAAGGAGGCATGGAATGTGGAAGTTTCAGAGGGGAGACCAGGAAGGAAGGCAATATTTGAAGGAATTATAAATAAATAAAATAATCAATAAAGGAGAGAGTATGTGAGCTGAAACTATTGAGTGATTCTAAAGTAAGTTTCCTCTCCCATTCTGAATAAGACTTTTCCCACCTCTCCTGAAGTCCAAACATACTGGACTCAGCGAGGAGAATGGGGCTCATCTGGACTGAAAAGTACAGGAATTAAAATGATTTTAAAGCATCCCCTTCTATCACCCCCTTTTGTCTGAATCATCTAATTCTCTCTTCTAATCTTGTATTCTTCTTCCTTTCAGCTCGCCCTGTCTGGCAATCCTGCTATTAATATTCCAGGCTACTCTACCCCTGCTTCACAGAAACAACCCTGTCTAGCCCACAATTCTGCTTGCATCTTATTACTCCCAAATTCCCAGAATGTATGACTCATAGGTTCTTCTAGCATCCGAGTTCTGCTTTCAGTCCTATTGGCTCTGAAAAACATCTCTACATATAAAACTTGACGGTAGTAGGTGTGGCCATAAAGTAGGAACTGTAAGAGAAAATCTTTATTTCCATGAGAATTAATCACTTTCTGAAGACTACCTAGTCTACTCTTTATGTTTTTTATCTTTATTTTTGGAATGGCAGCCTTGGCCTATACTACTAAGGACACAGTTGCCCCTCTTTTTACTTTTAATTTCAGTTAAAAAGCATTCTGGCATCAGTAGACAGTAAAATATAACATGTTTTCTTTGCTCTGTCAAATTATTGGTAAGAGGTACAGACTAACCTTTGGTTACCTGAGTCAAATCCTTCTGATACTTTGTCCTCACAGCATCTTATGGTATAATAAGTCCTTCTCACTGAGAATCAGATAGTCCTAACCTGAGGTATTGGCTGGCTTTTGTCAAATGTTTGGAGTAATGCAAGGAAGAGAATGAAGGTCAAGATTCCTTTCCCAGGGAGTGGTAGGTTCCTGGGGGTGCTGGCTCTGTGAGGGCACAATGGGTCGGAATTGTGCTCTCAGAAATGCGTTGGCCCTTTACATTGACTAAAACCAGAGAAGCTGACCTGGTGAGTCGATGCTGAGCATCTTGGGAGGTGCAACCCAAGAAAAGGCTTGTGTTAGGCAACATAGGCTCTTATTGATTACATGAATTTCCTTAGCAAAAGTAAATAAGTAAACAGATGAGATGATTAACACCATCTTCTACTTGCCCTGTCCAAGGAGGGTCTCTTTCAGATAAATATTGTGGCAACTAATGGGAATTAATGAAAATACCATCTCTTGGCAAACATCTTGTGAACTGCATGATTGAAACAACATGGTTTGATGCAGGGGCAATATGCTAGCAGTTTCACTTCCAGAAACTGCATTTGTCCCAGAAAACCTGTATCAGAGAGGCTGAGAGCGCAAGATCCCAATACTCTGGATTTAAAGTTTTCAAAAGTCAATGTGCATACATATTACATTGATAATTTTGTTACAATGCAGATTCTGATTCAGTAGGACTGAGACGAAGTGTGAAATTCTGCATCATTTTTTTTTAGTGGCAAATGCTTTTAATCCCATAGATTATAAAGGGAAAAGATTTTCTTTTTTTTTTTCTTCATTAAATTGGGTATTTCTTATTTACATTTCAATTGTTATTCCCTTTCCCGGTTTCCAGGCCAACATCCCCCTAGCCCCTCCCCCCACTTCTATATGGGTGTTCCCCTCCCCAACCTCCCCCCATTACCTCCCTCCCCACAACAATCACTTTCACTGCGGGTTCAGTCTTGGCAGGACCAAGGGCTTCACCTTCCACTGGTGCTCTTACTAGGCTATTCATTGCTACCTATGCAGTTGGAGTCCAGGGTCAGTCCATGTACAGTCTTTGGGTAGTGGCTTAGTCCCTGGAAGCTCTGGTTGGTTGGCATTGTTGTTCATATGGGGTCTGAAATTCTGCATCTTAAGTAAGCAGTTGAGTGATGCTGAGGCTGCTGATCCCTGCCCCCATTCATTTCAAGTGGCAAAACTTCTAAAGTACCTTACTGCGGGTTAGAGGTTCTCTGCAGAGAGTTGGGGCTGGGGGTACAAAGGTATCCTTCCCTGCCTGAGGATATTTGTCAGAGGTAGCACAGCTACAGTGCTGCCAATGGCATCTAGTGAGTAGAGGCTAGGGATGTTGCTAAAGATCCCACAATGTACAAGATAAAGTTACCACAAAGAATTACCTGACCCATGTCCTGCTTCAGGGGAAAACAGGTTTGTAATGTGTGGACCTTGCTTAAACCGTAACTCTTTGACTTGATTGCCATACCTTTTGTGAACTTCAAACCTCTATTTTTTTTGGAGAGCTTCCTAATGAAGACCAATGAGTCGCTGTGTATTCTGTAAACATTTAATAATCCTTATTATTAGATAACAACTTTAGACAAACAGTTCTTACAAATAAATGAAGAAAAGTTGTTATTGTTGGGTTCTTATTATTACATATTTGGATATGTTAGTCATTTAAGATACTTGCAATATGCAAACAGAGTCAGGGGGAGAGATAAACCAATACTGAATCTGTAATATTAAGTTTCCAAGAAGAACTGCCTCCCCTACATTATTAGGCAAACACTGACAGCAGATGTACTCAGAAGTGAACAAACAATAATGTCTAGCTAATCTGTAGGTGTGGCCATTTTAACATTTCCAATTACAGTAGCATTTTCTCCTAGTACAGCCCTTGACTTTCACTTTAAAATACATCTGTGTCCTTTTTCTTGTGAGTCTATGGACTATCATTTGTTTACTCTCAAAATAAGTGTAAAGGAGCCCCAGCAAGGCTAGGTTGACAGAAGAAGGCTGAGGTTGACAAGCTTTCAAGTGAACGTCAGGAAACCAATCAAGTCACTTGGGGTTTAATCTTTCCCGTGCATCTCAGCATTCAGCATGCTTTGGACATGGTTTCCTCTGCCATGCTCTCCCTGAGTTTTCTTTATCTATATAGCATATGGAGATGAATGAGTAAGCGTGCACACACACACACACACACACACACACACACACACACACACAGAGAGAGAGAGAGAGAGAGAGAGAGAGAGAGAGAGAGAGAGGGGAGGGAGGGAGGGAGAGAGAGAGAGAGAGAGAGAGAGAGAGAGAGAGAGAGAGAGAGATGTCTCCATAGATAAATCTTATGTTGACTGCTTATTTTTAAAAAAGTCAACCAGACGGCACAGCTGGGAAAAAATTGTCTGTGTTTTACAGGGTCTATAAAGCTCTTTATCACCCCAGCAGGAATAGGCAAGAACCTGGCAGGACACCAAGGTGCTCAAGAAGAATGTTGAGCATCTGTTTGACATGTTGGTGAAGCCTTCCAGAATCATCTGCAGCCCTCCTGCTTGCCAAAGATTCTGCACATGTCCTGGAGGTTGACTTTTTCCTGCTTCCTCCTCACTTTATCTTACCCTTCTCCAGCTTATCTGCCTGTAGTATTTCTCAGAGGCCATTACTCTAAAAGGTCACTATTGTTTTGCTGATAGAGTCAATTGAAACTGGGCGTGCGGTGCAGTGGTCCAATAGAAAGAGTTGGCCTGTTGAGTTGACTTCACTGCGAACACAAACAAGACTCAGCTTACATTTATACTCACAGCTATAATTTAATATCACAAAAGGATAACCAACATAATTAACAGAACAAGAAAGCCCTTGTTTGGGTGTTTGGGAGGAAGTCTGAGAGATTAGCTTCAGGCTTCCAGAATCTTCTCCCATTGGCAGTGCTTAAGATAAACTTAATATTTAGTCACAGGTTTGAGAGGCAATTGATTGGGGAAGTTTATTACAGATCCAACAACCAGTGCTTTGAGTCCCACACGGACACAGACCACTTAGGCAGCCTCTCCTGGGGGTGCATCTCAATTTCAGACTTCAGAAAGAAAATGTAGCATAAACTGTGTTTTTCTTGGCAGAAATAGTTTGGCCATAGAAAGCCATTTGATTAGTGAGTTGTAGGAACCCCCTAATCCTTTTAAGTGCAAGTTCCTAGAAATGACCCAAGAGCACATCTTGTAACAGGTGTTTCTTCAAGCATAGCAGTTTAGCTTGAAAATGCTAAGCCTTTCAATAACATAATGTATCCTACACTCTCAGGGCCTGTTGGTAGCTCAGTGGGATCCCAGGATACCAGAGCTGCAGAGCTGTCTCAAGGTGCTATGGGGCTCACCTTCCCCAGAGAGGCTGAGACAGCAGGTTCTCAGCCATGCTGACTGGAGCCTTTGAAGGTGCAGTCTCATGGGGGAGTACTGTTCCTCCCAGGGTTACAAGGTTATTCCAAAACAAAGGCAACCTTGTCTCAAAACCTTCTCTTTCTATAGTATCAGCTGCTCCATTTTCCTCTACTTTGAATCAGAACACTTGAGGCTTTATTCTTGTAAGTCAAAGGATCGTTTTGAAGGATGGCATATAAATTTTTTTTCTTTCTGATTTGAAAGCTTGTAAGAGTCTTTATCTTTGAAATGGAAAGATCTTCCTTCCTCTTAGAATGCCTTGACACACTTTCTTATGATTAACTCTGGCGAGCTTGTCATGACTCCATTCAATTTCCCATCTCACCTCCCTTTAATACTTATTTTCAGTTTTCCAAAGTTTTCTTCTATTACATCCATAATTGTTTATGCTTGTCTTTGTAAATAATAAACATTTGGAGCATGAATCATCACTTCGTGTCCAATCATTTACTTCCTAAACTCTTCTTCTATTCACTTGGGAATTTGTTTATTCCCACAGTGTACTAATTGACACTAGAAATGCAAAGATAGCTAAGGTATTTTGTCTACCATTCAGCATCCTAACAGTGAAGGAAAAGAATTACAACCAACATTGTATTAGAAAAAATGGAGCTCGAATGGGGGCTTAGTATGGTATGTTTTTGTTCCCCTAAATCACTTCACTGTAATCATGTTTTTTATTTAGTTGATTTTGATAACTTTGCATTCAGATTTTGTTCATAAGTTACAGGATTTTATACTCCTGTGAAAAAATGCTTAACTCTGTTCTAAAGGATTGCTTCTAAATCTCAGGCCTAGGTAACACAGACTAGTTTCAAAGGAGAAGTCAGAGGCTAATACCTCATTCTCTTTCTCCTATATTCTGGGCCTAACAGTGTCCTCACCCAGACCTAGGAGCATCGAGTAGAGCAGGAGAAGTTTGGGTATTCTTCTACTGTGCAATGACATCTGAAACTAGGGATGGAGATTAAGGCTCCGGAAATTTCAAGAAGAAAGCCTTAGCAGTGCCAGAATGCCTGGTGTATCAGTGAAATGTACATGGGATGAAGCTGGATGTCTGCTGAATCAGTGGACTATACTTTGGATGGCATCACTGCTTGGCTGTATCAAGGGACTCTACCTGGCATACATCTGGATGAAAAGAGTGAGCTGCTCCTAATACTGCCTCCAGAGCCCTAGTGCTCACTGATCCTATACAAAACCCCACCTATTATACTTGTACGATGAAGAAGCAAATTGGTGGGATGGAGAGATGGCTCAATCATTAAAGGACAGGCCCACAACCAAAATGATGAGAAGCAAATTGGTGCTACCAAAGAGGAGGAATGTTTAAATGTAGGGCAGGTCCCCTGTGCTGTGGGAGAGATAGGACTGAAAGGAAAAGGTCTCATTTGCCTCCCTTTCCTGGAAGTCCTTGCTATTTCCTGTAATTGCTTCTGTTGCTGCTCTTCATGTTACCTCCCTGAATTGGGTGATTTAATAGTCATGATATTGAAAGTGGGGAGAAACATTTTCCTGAAGATTCAGCTTCTTTGGCCAGCTCTCTGGATTTCTTTTACTAGTTTCTCTTCAACAGAATTATTTGTAAATTAATTTTTGTTATAAAAATAAAATTCCTCAATGTAATTGGAGCCACCAGAGGGCTTTTTTATTTAATAGCAACCTACCCCAAATGCTGGTTTCTCTTGGTGTTTGGGCAATTATAGTAAGACATCCAAGTGGAGGCAGAGTACACTGCCTGAGCACTTAGAACCCACTAGGAGATGGAATTAATCTTCATCTTGGTAATTTTATTTGGTTTACAAAACCAACCAGCCAATGATAAGACATTATCCATGTCTGAGAGATGTTAAGACTGAAGTTGGAAGAATTAATGCCTGAATAAAGATTGAGAATTTCACTGAATTGGGAGTTTTGATCAACTGGAACTGGGGCTGTTTTCATCTCTCAAAGGCCAATTTACCTCTTATTTGCACACGTGACAGAGACTCCTTCAGTTAATATTTAGGGTTAAGGTTCTTTCTTGTTAGAATTTCACAAGTTATTTAGAGACAAGTGAGTATGGCCTTGCAGCCTCAAACCAAAGTTCCTTTGTTAGTTATTTTTTCTTCTTCTCAATACATTTTAGTAGTTGGGTTGTGTTTAAGATGTAGATCTTTTATGAAGACTTGAGGATAGAAGTTTCCAGCTTCCTGGAGCTTTCATTATGGCCAATATAGAACTGCTATTTTCTAAATGTTTTCAGTTTCATTAATTCATCTTCTGCCAATTTAAAGAAGAAAACACCATTGCTGGGGCCAGTGCTATATTGTACCTGCAGACATTCTTGCATTTCCCTAGACCTAGCTACCACAGGAAAGGTACCCAGTGCACAAGAGAGAATATTTTCATAGGACAATACTCGTATCCCATATTAAAATATGCATTTCTGTTTTTTTATTATTCACTCTCATGTTTACCTTTCTTCATTCAACAACTGTGTCAATCTGCCTGAGAGACAAAAGTAGACACAAAGTTATTCTAGAAATTGAAATGTTTCAGAGGGCTATAATACCTCAGACACATAGTGGGGTTTTTTGTTGTTACGGCTCCAATTCATCCAATATTTTATAAATTGGATCCCCTCTTTACACTGTTTGTAATAATACAGAAGGAATTACTTATTTTATATTTTAATATTATAGATCCATTTTATTCCCTGGTGCCAGCAGTAAAATGCATCTTGAGTTCCATGGTGTTTCTAATGACCTCTAATATGCAGTCCTTAAATTTAGAAAGCAGGGACTATGTAAATGTTCTTACCTCTTCTAGTCTTTACCTCTTAAGATTATTTTTTTTAATTTTAATATGCAGATAGAAGTAATGAAAATTCTACGGAGAGAGTTAAAAGGCTAGTCTTGCCACTTTATCCTACTCTAAACCCGAAAACTTGTTAGATTATTACAATTGAGTGTCCAGCTTTGATGTAGAAATTTAAAATATAGATTTAATAAGGTAAAACATAGCCCAGCCGAGGTTTCCACTGGGAAAAGTCTAAGTGCAAGTAAAACATAACACCTGTGCAGCCTTTTGGAGCTGGAGGGGGGGGAGCCTCTTCATGGAGCTGATCTGTCTGCAATCACAGTCCCTCCACTCAGAGCCAAGTGCCCTCATCAGGCACCTAGGTGTCAAAAAGCAATGAGGCCCTAATTAAGGAGCTGCTGAGTTTCTCAAAGAGGTCTGGGCTGTTGCCATTTCAGACCTCATTCACGGTGTTCATCTGAAGGGGGCAAGTCATCCTGGAAGTTTTAATTCCCAGACAAAATGCAGTATGACTGCACCCTCTCCTCCACTGCTAATTGTATTCATTGAGACAAAATGTTCATTTACCTGGAAAAGTAGAGAAGGCCTGTACGGATGTTTCTCCTAGGTTTTGAGGGAGGAGGACCCCTTTGCCTATAACTGAGTAGCCGGTATGCATACTCATGCCAAGGAATGTGTCTAGGAAAAACTAGCAGAAGAAACACCCTTCTCTTCAAACCATTGATCTCTCAACAGCAACACGAAAATTGAAGTTAAAATTTCATTGGAACTCCGGCTTATGCAAAGCTCCAGCAGCACCACTGGAGAAGAGAGCAAACACCTGCTAATAAGAACAGTTCTCATCATGAGCCTGGGTTTTCAGAATTTAAAAAAAAAGTGTGTGTGTGTGTGTGTGTGTGTGTGTGTGTGTGTGTGTGTGTGTGCCTGAATGACAATTTTTAAAACTGGAGGGGAAGACAGAAACTGTGGAGGTTTTTAAAGACAGAATTTCTTGCTGAGACACACTGTCAAATTTTCATTATATCCATTTCAAGGCAAGCATTTATTACCTTTCCAGGGACTATATATCTCCTGTAATGTTCTAACTGTGCTTTGCCTCTTAATTACCTGTAGAATTTGAATTTAAACCAAGCGAAAGAGTGCCATCTACTCCAGCTTCCCATGGTGGTTTCTATGGTAACTAAAGGAGTCTCCTCCTGGTAGGATGGGCTGGAATATCTGCCTCCCACAGCATAGGCTGAATAGTGTAGATTTATCTCCTTCAATTCACTGAAAGCACAGAAAAAAAAGCACCTGACTGTTCACCGAGCCTTGTCAGATTTCTATGGAACCTACACTCAGCTGTGATATCTGCTTTCCTTGCTAAGTCATTGGGGGCAGTCCTTTGGTGGTTGACTTCTCCCCAAACAGTGACGTCAGACTGCTTTTATCCCCATCATGATCCTACATGGGCAAATCTGGTGTGTAGTTCCTTTTCTTGACTCAGTTCAATATGCTAGAGGTTGGGTGCCTCTATGTTCCGCGAGCAAGAAGAAAGAGTAAGAAATAGCATGTTCCTCCTCTCACTCCAGAGCATACGTACAGGTAATCATTAAAGATAATTTTAACACAAGGTAGCACTCTGCTAATTATACTGAGTTAGTCACCAAAGGCCTGGAATCCAAACCCAATTCTAAAGCCAGTTAGGCCTACCAAGTCAAGCAAAAGTAACAGAAAAGTAAACTTGTACTTGGGTGTTTCATTAGATACCTTTGTCAACAAAATGCAGTAGTGCTAAAGTCACAAAGAAAAGTTTCTTCTCCACAAAGAAAAAAGCGAATGCAGTAGAAACAAGTTTGCAGACAATAATTCTGTAAGAATGGTGAATCCTTGGCCTTGTGTGATCTGCAAGGGAAGTCTTACAGACTTCCAAGTTATGCCATCAATAGTCATTGAGCTTGTGAAGGTTGGATATAGAACGGGAATGTAGACTGCTCTCCCTGGCCCCTGAGTCGCTGGAAATTGAATAAGCTCGACATAGTTCTCCTATACCTCAAGCACCAGAATCCTTCATACCCTGCCTCAGTGTTCTCTCTCAACCACATCTGGAATAAAGCTAAGGAAAGGCCAACATCTTCATCTTAGTACAAACCATCTCAGAAAAATTAAAGCAAGTCAGAGAGCACAGAGAATTTTCCAAGTTACGGATAATAATAGGTGGCCAGAGCCTAGAACCTTTACTTTTGCTTGTAGCGAACCTAGCCTGTAATGGCTGAACCATCTGTCCAGCCCTGAGTCTAGAGTTTGAATTTGTTCTGTTTGATTTCTGTTAGTCAACTTTCACAGGTCAGAAAAGAAGGTAAAGGTTTAAAAGATCTCATTCATTGTTTCTCAATACTGATTAAAGTCTTCAAAACATTTGGTGAATCAGAGCTTTTAATCTAGTTTATCCTAAGGATTAACATTGACTGATCGCATAATGTTGCTCTTTGACTGTACACATTTTTACAGACTATCAGATGCTACACTGTACTCATTTCAACAATCTCAATTAAAATTTTATTTTTATTCAGTCTAATTGTTTATAGTACATGGACAGTATCATATGTTCCCTCAGCATAATGCTCAGATGGCTTCTGGCTTAGTCCCTAGCCTACAACAAGCCCTGTTAGTTAGCTTGACCTGTTTTCTTAGGGCTCAGACTGAACAGTCCTGAGATGCTCTCCTGACTTCAGGATTCTCAAAAGTGGTAAAGATGAAAAACAATTTAATCTTTGAGATTTGTAAAAAGACCCACTTCGGCAGATCCATACACAAGGGAAAGCTTAGGAACCCATGGGGATTAGTGGGCGCAAAGACAGAGAGTCCTATCGGGAACTGAGAAAGAAACCACCTGTCTTCTAGCTGCCATTCTTGGCTCTTCTCTCCTCATATAACTGCTTGAATATAAAGATTTCGGTAGGGGCTTTTGTTCTCTAAGGTTTAGACTCGTGTGCCCCACTTTAGTGTCTTCCATTTGAGTTGTTACTCTAAGGGGATTCAAAACAATATAATTTTATTGAAGACTGGCTGTAAACAGGCTGGAGCCTAGCAGTTTGTCTTATGCGCTGCAGCCACTGTAATGGTATTACCAGAATCCTATGATAGGAGGGCCTTGTATTAATACTGAAATCTGTGTGGTTCAAATGGACAATCCTGCAGCAGCCATGGTGAGGTTCCTGGAGCTTCGGATGATACTTGATTGGACTTCAGGGCTGATACTTTTAAGGTATGCTCTTGAGTCTAATGACTTTGTTAATGTTAAGGACAAGTCATACAACTTATTTAATCGTTTTTGAGTAAAATTATTATTATTTTGCCTTTTTATAGATTATAATTACATCATTTTCCCCTTCCATTATTTCCCCCAAACCTTCCCATATAGCACTTCTTGCTCTTCTTCAAGTTTTTGCTCCCCCATACATACAGAGAGAGAGAAAGAGAGGGGGGGGAGAAGGGGGAGAGGGAGAGAGGGAGAGAGATAGAGAGAGGGGGAGAGAGGCAGAGGGAGAGTGAGAGGGAAAGGTAGAACAATTGTTTATCCAACACCAAATGGTCATCCCTAAAATCATATATACAAGTAACATATAGGCTGAGCAGAGCAGGTTAACTTTACATATTTGGGAATAGTTAATAGTTTAGTGACATTACTTACTGGTGCATGCAACTAAAAAAACTAGGGAAGAGCTCTCTCTGAAAGGCTACCTTTATCAACAGCAGACGAGATGAAGATACAGTTCCATGCTGTCATTCTCCTTACCCTGAGGAATTATCTTAATCGTTTAGGGCCTTCAACTCAGGTAAAACTGTGACATTGGAGTCAACACAGAAAGGAATTGTAGACAAATCAATGTGAAGCAAAGTGTTTTTCTTACACACACACACACACACACACACACACACACACACACACACACACTTAAGACTTTCTTAAAAGAAACATAGAGCATGCTGAGCATGGGTATGGAATTCCTAAGTGAGAATCCTAACTTATAGTCAAGTGTCAGAAGACATGATAAACTTAGGATTGGTTACTTCTTAGATGACTGAAAACAGCTTTACCATGACTACTTGAATAAAATAAGTCAGGTATACAAGAAGTATTAAACTTTACATTTGCTGCTTATTTCATCTTGTGAGAAATGATTTATTTTGTTTTTAAAAGTTGACTTTTAGGTCGATGTCACAACAATGAATTATTGAGACAGCCTGCTTATGAATTAAAGAAAAGTTTATCAAAGACCATGATTCTGGAGGTACAGGTCCAAAGTCAGAGAGTTCACTCACTTTGGTCTCAGGTCAGAGTGTCAAGTCACAGGACCCGTGTGTGCTCAAGTGAGTGTTTACAGTTAGAACACAGTTGCACAGACAGACCAAGAAAATGCAATACTTTTTGAGGGCAATCTACAGTAGCCTAAGTCCCTCACATCAGTTCCAGTTTCCAACTCCTAAAGGCCCTCAGAGTCTCCAATCACTGATGGAGCCCTTGGCACATGGATCTTGTAGAGACACCTATATTCAAGTAATAGCATCAGGTAGCAAGGCTGTGTGTGGAAGCATCCTAACACCACACAGTTAACGAAATATGGATGGAACTTCCGTCTCCTTCCAAAGTGCTTCTTCATGACACTAAATCCTGTGGTCAGCTTTCTTTCTAACTTTGCTGTAGAGATTTGACTCAGAAATCTTGAAGTTTGTTTCTGAAGTTATACTAACCAGTATTTTGAAGGTCACATACAAGCATTTACAATAGTCACTTTAGTTGATATACTTCTGTCCTTATTTCTAACTGTGGTCCTTTTACTTACTGATAATTAAGTCAGAAGGCAGTTATGGGCATTCTTATGCCTTCTCAGCTGGGAGAGATGGTGACACTTTCCATAGTGTTGTTGACTGTGGAACCTCCACAGTAACAGGTTGAAGCCCTAATTCTCAGCCTGACTATATTCGGAAAAACATCTGTCTCGGGAAGTAATTAGGGTTAAATGAGGTCGTGAGAGCCAGGCCCTGCTTGCACTGAATTAATATCCTGAAGAGAAGAGCCAGCGTATTTGCACACACTCTTCAAAATTCTCACACTTCCTGTACCACAGGAGGGCAAGCAACGCAATGGTTTCCACAGTTAAGAAGGCCCCAAATGAGCTCCAACTGTGCTAAACTTGATCTGTGTCTCTTAACTTCAAAGCCGAGGAGAAATACACCTAAAAAGATGCCAAAATCACTCAATCTTTGGCACTTTGCTTTAGCAGGATAAACTGAGGAATTCACAGAGCCACTTACTGGGCAAAAGTATACATTAGAAATGGGGTGTCCACTTATTGCTGAAAATACTACATAATTTGAATATAGGAAACAGAGAACTCAGGCAGAAACTGAGCTGTGGGTCATGATGGTGAGCATTTATAATGCGGGGCAGTGCTGGGCAGGGTATTGAGGGAGAAATATCATTAGTAAGCTTACCCAGCTGTGAGCCTTTGTGATACTATATCCAACCCTTCCAGGCAGATCCTTCCGATAGATGATGGTAGTATGGGTTTTCTAAGGGAGCCAAGGGCTTTCTGTTTAGATTTAAAACCCACTCTGAAAGGGGGAAAATACTTACCAAAAGCTGGATATTATGGGCCCTAAGGACAATTTGATTGTTTGTTTTATGGACACATGATCAAAGGGCAAACTGATTGTTTGGACACATGAACAAACCGCTGTATAAATATTTATGTTTATACTCAGTCCCAGACGGTTTTGTTGTTGTTGTTGTTGTTTTGGTTTCATATTTGTTTGTTTTCAGAAGTGTTGATAGTTAAAACAGTTTCATGACTGGCCAGAATGCTGAGATTGAGTGACTGTTGAATGCTCAACCCAAAACAGGACGAGCACATCAACCAGGGAACATCCAAGCAGAGGGGGTGGAAAGATTTTTCAAGCCTGGTGATAGGCAGAAGTACTAGGCTACATTGTTTCCAGACATGATATGGCTGTCTCAATCACAAATACACAACCACTGTCATCAGGCTGAGTGCATGTGCATGTATGTGTGGACACAAGCGTGTGTGCTCTCACACATACACACATAGGTAAGGAGCTAGTTAAGGAGAAAAAGGTCAGCATGGTGTGAGTTTGACAAACAAGAGTAATGGAAAGTAAATTTGATCATGATGCATGGTACACATGTATGAACTTGACAAACATTTAAAGATAATACTGAAAAAAGAAACAGATTCTGTTTTCTTTGAGAGTCTACTCAACTTGCTCCACCCCATTTCCTTTTCTGCTACATTTCTTTTGGGTTTCACATAAACCCTTATTTTTTCTGATAGAAAAAAATGTGAATTGTCTAGAGGAAGAGCAAAGTCGAAAACCACATTCATCACCACAGCAAGTGCTCCAGTCATCTTTATCAGCTCTAATTTATTTTTGGTTTTGTGAGGTTCCATAGAACTAGACTAGACTAGACCAGACCAGAGAGCTGCCATTCTTCCACCTCCACAAGTTCAAGGGATGCCTTGCTTTGTGTTTATCTCTCAGTGTTGACCTGGTAGGAGGAGGGGTATCCGCTGAGTCTGATCTAAAAGTAGTATCTGACTGTTGGTGTCCCAGGTGACTGATACCCAGGTGATGGCAGCATACTGAGAGGTGGGTGATGGAGAAGGTTGCCTTGTATGTGCATCACATAGGACATTGTCTCCAATGAATTTAAAAGCAATGTGAAAATGAAATAAATATTATCTGGTTTTGATCACTATGATGTTTGGGCAATTCTAAACCCTAATGTTAGACCCCAAACCCTGTTCCTCAAGGAGGTAAATGTATCTACCACCACTCAGCCCTGTATTTGTCATTGTAAAGTACTCATGACAGATGTAGACATCTGGAGTGTAGTGTTTTGGAGACACTGGAGGTTCAGTGCGTGATTTACTCAAGCTAAACCTTGCTCCCCTCCTACTTGCAGGCTCAGCCCCTCCTGCATGCAGATGCTTTGCAGAAACAGCTTAGCATGGAGGATTCTACTGATCTATAATTGAAAACTCTCTGTGCTCCATTTTAGGGGTTTTCTCTTGCCAAGTTACTCCTGTCTGCAACAAGGTGAGCTCAGCAGTGGGAGCCAGACCCACACTATAAATGAAGTTATTTCCACTGCAGCACTGGAGAGTGGGAAAGAAAAAAAGGAAATTTCAAAGTGAGAAAGGAGCTATCATAAATAGAGAGATACATATATAGATACACAGGTACACAGATACACAGATACATAGATAAACAGTTACACAGACAAATAGACACATAGATACATAGATACACAGTTACATAGATACACAGATACAAAGATAAATAAAGAGAAATACAAACACATAGATGCACAGGTACACAGATATACAAATACCCAGATACACAAGTACACAGATACATATATACACAGGTAGATAGATACATAGATATACAGATAGACAGACACATAGGTACAAAGGTAGATAGATACATAAATACATAGATACATAGATACACAGATACAGTTAGAAGGACAGATGATAGAGAAAGAAAGAAGAAGAGAGAGGAGTAGGAGTGGCTTACCACTGTGGGTAGCAAGAGAAGCAAATGAGGAGCCTGGGAGGTAATTTTCCCCTACTGGATGGCCCAGGCCTTTACCTTTCCATCCATAGTCATCTTAATCACATGGATGAGGATTAAAGATTCCCAGACACTTTCTGAGAAATGGAAGCAAAGAATACTGTTAGAGACTGCAGAGAAGCCATCTTTCTGCACTACAAACTTGTATTCTCATAAAATAGCCTCATTTTCACACTTTGTGACAATGCCTTCCATCTCCTGACAAATGACATTAAAAAGCATTCACACACGAACCAGGAAGCTGTGTCTATACGTAGAGGGCTCACCCTTTGGAAGATAGGGCACTGTGCTAGAAGGGTAGCTGTAGATACAGATACCAATAGAGTCTGTAAAGTCTATAGTCCAAGACTTCCTGTTTCTTGCGCTGGCCGTGGGATGCCATTGTCCTGAGCTTTGAACATCATCGCTACAGGATCCCATGTGTGAAGCCTGTACTGGATGAGTCTATGATTGAAGTTACCTCGTTTTCTTTGCAATGTGTCTATACCTCTATGTCTGCTTATGTGGAGCATCTATGAATTTCCTTCTGTTTAGCAGCTACGTGAGCAATCTGTAGCTCGGTCTCTGCAATGAGTGTTTCCTATTAAACATGTTCCTGGATCACTGTGATCCTGGCGATCCTTGTGATCACTGTGTGTATCCCAAACAGGTCTTTGCCTCTGTGAGTAGGGTCAATTCCTCCTATAGTACATCTACATTTGCCAGTTATCATTTACCGTTTATTGGGGGAATCATGGTGCTTGCCAAGTGAAGCAAGTAGCATTGTCTGGCGTGAGCTACCAGTTCATGCTAGAGGGTTTCTGGACAGTCTTTCAGAGGACAGAGGCTCAGCCACATTAGGAGAGCAATGAAGAACAGCTGATGGGAAGGGAAGTAGGCAGAGTTCACCACAGGATGTGTTTTCTGTAGAGAGTTAAAAACAGTGCAATTTTTGCAAACCGATTGTATAGCTATCTAGCTGAGGATGATTCTCAAACTTCTAATCCTCCTGCCTCAACAACCTGAATGCTGGAAATATAGGCATGCGCCACCATGTTTAGAGTTTTTGTGATCTAAATGACAACCCATTAATCAATTGTTTCAGTTATTACTGTTGAAATTTTATTACGTACCTTTAAGGCACCAAGCAGCAGGTATTACCTGGCTTGGATTGGTACCACAAAGCATCACATGCTGAATGACTTCAAAAAAAGCAACGTGCTTTGGTGGGCTTCTGGAGATGATTTGTTTGAAATGAAGGAACCCCTACATCCAGGACTGGTTTTCTATTAGGTGTTCATTCTCTTGATTTACAGATGTAGGTCCTTCTTGACTTTTGCATGGCTGCCTGTTCACAATGTGTTTCATGATGTCTTGCCTATTGTGTATTGCCATATGACACTGGTAGCCTCTGTGCATCCAAATTTTCTGACAAGGACACCAGTCAGATTGGATTAGAGTCCACTATACTGGCCCCATTTATAACATACATGTTTTTTTCTTTTATTGGATATGTTTTTGTTTACATTTCAAATGTCATTTCCTTTCCCAGGTTCCTGAACATAAGCCCCCATCCCATCCTTGTCCCGCGCTACGTCTCGCCAGCAGGAACGACGCGGCACACACAGGATCCTACTGCAGAAAAGCTTTAATGCGTCTTGAGAGGGAGAGCATAAGCTTACAATGCGGAGACGCCGAGTGAGGAATAACCGTCCCTTATATAGGAAACTATCCTCACCTAGGACATGTCACTCTCTGACTGGTCGCTGCCAATTATGCCAGATGACGTACCAAAGCATACGTGTCCCTTTGAGTAGGGAAATTACCAGGCGCCTGCGTATTGCCCTTTTTACTAGGTGCGTTCTGCCGGATGCCGGTGCCATCTTGTAATGGAGTATGTGAGGACAGCTCCTCACATATGTGAGGACAGCTCCTCACACCTCCCCCTTTTCTGTTTTTTTAAGCAAACAGGACACCCAGATATAGGAGGGCGAAGACAGAGGTCATATCCTCGTACAAAGTTGGCAAACCTGTACAAGAGAGATATCCTTAGGCTGTTGTTGGGACCCAGGGCACTCCCGACCCGTCGCACTGCCATTTTTCGAGGGAGGGAAAACTGGGGCAGAAACCCTCATGTAATATGACATGCCTTCCAGGGAGTGTATTTGGTAGAACTTCCCTGTGCAATACTAAGCTCGTCACCCCTCATGGGCTGCTCAAGCCGGACACTCTAATCCTGTGCAATGAACCGAGGTTCTAGGAGTGCAAGAGCTGTCCAGCCGGCGACCTGTTGCTTGAGCATGGTCAACCAGATATCGGCTGACGCTCCTTGTTCAAGGGCTACAAGCGCCTGGGCGATCACTACTTTGTCCTTTCTTGTTTGAGATCTCAATTTGCAAAGCAACCAGAGGAGTAACACTAATCCACAGCAGAGGATCACTCCAAAAAGTCCCACTCCCACCCATTCCTTGAAATAAGAGACTGCTGAGGTGATCCAGGACGACAATCCCTCCGTCAAAGACAGGTCCAGTCGGGTAGAATTTACTTGAATGATGGTCGCTCTCAGTGTCTGTTCAAACTCCGAGGTCCAATTCTGTAACAGATGCTGTGAAAGACTCTTAGACAGATTAGCAGCTCGGGTAAATTTGTCATATTATATGGAGGTGACACAAAGGCCTGGGAGTTTTTGCTCACAGCCAAGCTGGGCCAGTTGCCATAGAATGTCTAATTGCTCTCGGACCAGATCTATACGTTGGTTGACAAGCATAAGGCCTCCCTATATCTGAGTATTGGCCGAGGCCTGTCTGTCCTGAGCCACAGAGACGGTGGCCGATAAATCATTGATAGTTTGGGTTGTCTGTACTGAATTTGACAAGGCCAATGCCGAGGCAGTAACCGAGGCAGCGACTGCTGTCGTAGCAATAATGCCAGCAATAATTGCAGAAGTACCAAAATCTCTTTTTCCTCTAAATAAGGTCATGGTCCCCGGGGTATCAACAGGGATCGGGATAAAGCGAGGCATGCGGGTAACTACTGCGATATTTTATATGAGTAGCTGTCCAGACAGAGGCAGCAGGTTTGATGTTCCCCGTCCAGGAAAATGACAACCATCCCTTTTCGCCCTTTCCTCCAAGTAGCATCGCCATGGGCGTAAGATCAGTGCAGCTACCATTAACGCAATGTAAGGCCACCACCATAGAAAACTGTGGCGTTAGCCACAATGTCCTCCATACCAGTTCCCCATGTGGCCTCCCTTAACCAAGCAGAGTGGTACATCACTGGCATCGGGAGTGGAAAGGTTGACATTATTCCCCATTGTAGCTCGCCCTGCACCATTGCTGGCATCCATGGAAGAAGAGTGAGGAGGTGCAGGAGTCCCAGTCCCTTCTTGATCACTTGCTGTGATGTTCCGAGTAAGTTGTCCTGGGATCCATATGAGATATTCATTGTCCTGTGGAAAAACACAGACAGCTCCCCTGGATCTTATTAAAACAGGATCCGGGCCTTTCCATTCATTTGTCAATACATCCTTCCATTTGACTAATTCTTTTGTCCTCTTGGGCTCTGAGCAATGTCGCTCAGCCGCTGTTTGTCCAGCTTCATCAAGATTTAAAAATTTTAAGGTAAAAAGGGCCAGAGCAGTAGCCACTCAGGGTGTTGGGGGGAGTTCTATCATAATTCCCCCTCTTTGTTTTATTAAATATGATTTGAGCGTCCGATGAGCACGCTCTATGATTCCCTGTCCTTGAGGGTTGTAGGGCAGGCCCGTCAGGTGGGTAACCTGCATCTGAGCGCAAAACTGGCGGAATTTTTGAGATGTGTAGGCGGGGCCATTGCCAGTTTTTACACATTTTGGCTTTCCCCAAGCACTCCATGCTTCAAGGCAGTGCTGAATGACATGTGTTGTTTTTTCTCCTGTAAGTGGGGTGGCATGTAGAATGCCAGAACATGTGTCTATAGATACATGCACATACTGTAATTTTCCAAAAGTAGAATTATGAGTAACATCCATTTGCCAGATTTGCAATGGCTGTATTCCTCTCGGGTTGACCCCGATGTGAGGAACTGGGAGGAACTGGCAGCACTGTTGGCATTGGATGACTATATCACGTGCCTCTTTTCTAGTTATAGAGAAGCGGCGGCGTAAAGTTTCTGAGGTGACATGGAAATTGCCATGAAAGGCTTTAGCGGCCTCTAAAGGAGAGGCCAGGGCCACAGCTATCATTTTTGTGGCTTTGTCAGCCAAATCATTCTCTGAACTCATTGGGCCAGTGAGTCCAGAATGGGCCCGTATATGAGTAATGTATACAGGGAATCTTCTATTTAATAGGATAATTTGGATTTTTCGGAAAATATCTGCCACCTTACTAGTGGTTTTAATTATACCGGCGGTTTCAAGAATACTAACAGCATTAACCACATAGGAGGAATCTGAAACAATATTTAGAGGAACCTGGAATTTTTCAATGACCTCCATGACCACTAGGCATTCTACCACTTGGGGTGAGATTTCAAAATATTGTCGTGAGAATACTTGGGAGTTTACCACATATGCTCCCACCCCTGTTTTTGACCCATCCGTATACACTGTTATCCCCTTCTTTAATGGTCTGTGGGATGTGACGCGAGGGAAAACAACAGGTTGTGATCTTGCAAAACACAATAGGGGGTGTTTAGGATAATGATTATCTATCTTCCCTGTAAAGGATGTGAGCAGCACTGCCCAATCATCAGAGGTAGCGGCTAGAGTTTGGACCTGGTAGGGTGTATATGGGATAATCAAGGATTGGGGTGGAGTTCCAAAATGACAGATGGCAGCTTTTAGGCCCTTAATAGCCAGATGTGCTACTGCGGCTGTGGGTGGATCCATAACAATGGACCTTGTTGCCATAAAACTGCAGTGGGTAAATCCTTGGTATCTAGTACACAGAGTGAAAAAGGTAGAGACCAATCAATGCGTTGCAATTGGGCCTGTTTTATGGCATCTTCTACTTTTAGTAAGGCCTTGGTTGCAGCGGGAGTTAGCACACGAGGGGAGGTGATGTGGCCGTCCCCTTCCAATATTTCGAACAAAGGTTTTAATTCCGCGGAAGGGATTTTCAAAAATGGTCTCAACCAGTTGATATCTCCCAAGAGCTTCTGAAAGTCATTAAGAGTATGGAGGTGGTCTCTACGGATTTCCAGTTTCTGGGGTATATTCTTATCATGGAAAATAATGGATCCTAGAAAATGACCTGTGTCAGCAATTTGGACCTTTTCTGTAGCAATATGTAAGTCCCATTGTTTGAGGGTTTTTTGTAATAAGGAATAGGCTTGTTTGAGTAATTCTAAGTCTTTATGACACAGCAATATATCATCCATGTAATGGATTAACAGTAAATTTGGATAGGTCTCCCTGACTGGTTTGAGGGCTTCCTGAACATATAACTGACACATCGTAGGGCTGTTGGCCATGCCCTGAGGTAGGACCTTCCACTGGTATCTTTTACCAGGTTCAGTATGATTAATTGATGGGACAGTAAAAGCAAACCTGGGCCTATCAGGGGGTAAAGCAGAATAGAGAAAAAACAATCCTTGATATCTATTATTACCAAATTCCAATATTTTTGTAGGGCCGAGAGTATAGGAAGGCCCCGCTGAATGGGTCCAAGGGATTCCATCTGATCGTTAATGGCCCTCAAGTCATGGAGTAGTCACCATTTTCCTGATTTTTTCTTTATTACAAAAATTGGGGTGTTCCAAGGAGAGATGGAGGGCTCCAAATGTCCCAATCTTAATTGTTCATCCACCAGTCCTGTAGCTGCCTGTAATTTCTCAGAGGTTAATGGCCATTGGGGAACCCACACTGCGTCCTCCATCTTCCATGGTATGGGTCGTGCTGCCCCAATGGCACCTAGGAAAAACCCAGGCCTTGTTTATGGGGGTTGGCGATCGGTTCAATGGGCATGAGACGACCCTGTTCTAATCGCCCTAGGCCTTTCCCTTCCTTATAGCCCATCCTTGACATCATGTGGGCCACTTGTGGGGGGGTATCATTAGATAAGGTCAGTCCCATGGTCTGCATAACATCCCTCCCCCAAAGATTAACAGGCAGGGAAAGTACATAAGGAATAAATTGTCCCTGTCGGCCATCGGCAGTTGTCCAAGTTAGAGTGGCAGAGCTGATCATAGGGCATGACTGGTAGCCTAATCCTTGTAGCGAGTGAGAAAATTTTGTGGTAGGCCATGATTGAGGCCACCATTTTGAGGAAATTATACTTTTATCAGCCCCAGTATCCAGTATGCCTTCGAATTTCTTTCCATTAATTTCTAAGCTCAATTTTGGGCGGTTGTTAAGGTGAACCACCAAATATGCCGAATCATGACCAGTGGACCCCATGGGTCCCTTGGTATCCTGTATCGTGGCCTGGGAGCATGGAAGGAGTAATAACTGTGCTATTCTATCTCCTTTACTTATGGAAAAAACCCCATCGGGACTTGAGCAAAGAATCTGAACATCAAGAGAGCGCTGAGCTTCAACAAGGCCTGGATGGACTATCAGTCCTTGTAGGGCGAGAGATCCTCTCCCAAGGACAAGGCCTATGGTTCCCGGGGGTAGAGGCCCCACAGTCTGAGCAGGAATTGGCTGAATGCCCATCTAAGGCATTAGAAAGAAGTCTGAGGCGGCACGCAGGTCCAATTTTGTGTCGCCTCTTGGGGGACCTCCTCTGCCGGGGTCGTGGCCCTGTGAAAGCGGTTCCCATATCTTTGAGGGCCCTGGGACCGGGGTCCCACCAGCCCGTTTTTTGACATCTCATTAGGCCGAGTCTCCAAAGGAGGGAGTAGTTTGCCTTTAATGTCTCTCACTGATCGGCACTGGTCAGCCCTATGGTAGCCTTTGCCACACCGGACACAGAGGGTTGCAGACCCCCTGTCTCCTTTTGTCATCCTGCAGTCTCTTTTTAGATGGCCTGTTTTCCCTCATTGAAAGCATGATCTTTTATCTGTCCTTTTATCGGGGCGTCGCTGGGACTGGAGAATGGCGGCCGCCAGGCCTGAGTTAGTAAGGGGCCCTCCAAGTTCCCTGCAGACTCTAAGCCAATCCTGTAGCCCTTTATTTCTTCGGGGGGCTATGGCTGCTCGGCACTCCTGGGTGGCTTGCTCGAAAACGAGCTGTTCTATAAGCGGTGCTGCTTGTTCAGGATCGCCAAAGATTCGTCCTGCAGCCTCTGTCATTCTAGCTACAAAATCTGAGAAATTTTCCTGGGGTCCCTGAATGATTTTTGTAAGTTGATTATCGATCCCTCCTCTCCTGGACAGTGCCTTCCAGGCTCTAATAGCCATGCTGGAGACCTGAGCATAGGCGCCCCAGTGGTAAGCAGACTGATCAGCTGCAAAGCGGCCCTGTCCTGTTAAGAGTTATAAAGTCCATTCCTGTTGCTCAGGTATTAAGGCCGTAGCATTCGCTCTGGCCTGTGTTTGGGCTGCCTCATACCAGAGCACTTTCCATTCCATGTATTGGCCCATGCTGGCAAGGGCTGCCTTAGCAATCATCTGCCAATCAGCTGGTGTCAATGCTGTCATGGCCAACCTGTCGAGGTGTGTTAGAGTAAAGTTGGCCGTGACTCCATACTTTCTGATTCCGCTAATTCCTTAATCTGATTATATTCAACAGGGGCATGGACCCGTCCTCCCTCCGGAGTCTCAAAGACAGGAAATATCATACTCAGCTTTCTTCTCACCCTCTCGGGGACTAGTGAGAAGGCGCGTGAGCATGTCTCATATGGAGGGGGCGCCGTTGGTGGCGGCTGCGCTAGAAGGCTTCTATTACTTCCCCTACATTCATCTGGGTAATATCTTTCCTCCTCATATTTAGCTGCCTCCTCATCTAGCTCGGCCTCCTCCTCTGAGTCTAAGGTTTTATTTTCAGAGCTTTCAGAACTGTCGAGGTTCAGCGCTTCTAGCTCTTTCACAGGGTATAGGCTGGCTCCCCCTCCTGGTTTATGTGTAGAGGAGGAAGTGCTGGAATCTGAAATTTTCAACGCTCCCTTGTCTGCGGACTTACCGGGAGGGCCTTTTTTCTTTCTTAGGACGTCTTTTTTCTTGCGCGCGCCCAACCTCTCATTACGTTCGGTTTCTGACATACTGTCCCAGACTATCTCGAGAGTGGCCTGTCCTTTTACTACTGCTGCCTTACACGTTTCATCCTTTAAACAATTCTTAACCAGCTTCCATATAGCTTTGGTCCCTAGGCACAGATCCTCTTCTGCCAATTTTCTGTCAAGGTCCTTTCCAAGTTTGTTCCATGAGGCAATTGTAAACGAGCCTGAACAGGCAAACCAAGGAGCCACCCTCTCCACCTCCTTCACAAAGTTTTTAAGTGTTCTTCCTCCAATTTTGATGTCCCTCTGCTTTAACACTGTTTCCAAGGCCGTGACCACAGACTGTGAGGATCCCATGATGGGCCAGGAACGCCGGCGGCTTATCTACGTCTGTCTGACAAGGCGTGAGGTGAAAGGGTAGAGACAGACACGCTGCTCTCTTATGTACGGGAGTCTTACACGCGCCTCCCCGGACGGTGCCACTTATCTACGTCAGCCTTATCGCGTCCTTGCTCCTCAACAGTCAAAATCGAAGGTAAAAGGGAGCTGCGCGAAGCTCACTTATATACGAGAGACTGAGACGCGCCTTCAGCTGCTGTGATCGTCCTTTTAACAGCGAAAACGGTGAAAACAGAACATAAAGAGTAGGGTGGCTCCCAGGACAAATACTATAGCCTCAACAAATCCTTCCCAAGGCGGTGACAACCCCAGACCAAAGTCCAAGAGAGGGCTGCCTCTCCGAACGTACCTGCCTGCAGTTCTGAATCCTCCCTGTCGCCAAGGGATCTCCGAAGGTGCTGACGATGGCGAGGTCTTTCCCGGGTTTTCGGCACCAGATGTCCTGCGCTACGTCTCGCCAGCAGGAACGACGCGGCACACACAGGATCCTACTGCAGAAAAGCTTTAATGCGTCTTGAGAGGGAGAGCATAAGCTTACAATGCGGAGATGCCAAGTGAGGAATAACCATCCCTTATATAGGAAACTATCCTCGCCTAGGACATGTAACTCTCTGACTGGTCGCTGCCAATTATGCCAGATGACGTACCAAAGCGTACGTGTCTCTGAGTAGGGAAGTTACCAGGCGCCTGTGTATTGCCCTTTTTACTAGGTGCGTTCTGCCGGATGCCGGTGCCATCTTGTAATGGAGTATGTGAGGACAACTCCTCACATATGTGAGGACAGCTCCTCACATATCCTCCTCCCTTTCTTCTATAAGAGTGTTGCCCTCCCTGTCCACGCCCCTCTGCTCCTCCCCTGATATTCCCCTATACTGGGGGGGGTGGTGTCCAGCCTTGGCAGGACCAAGCGCTTCTCCTTCCACTGGTGTCCAACAAGGCCATCTACAACATATGCAATTAGAACTATAGGTCAGTCCATACAGAGTCTTTGGGTAATAGTTTAGTCCATGGGAGCTCTGGTCAGTTGCCATTGTTGTTCTTATGGGGTTGCAAGCCCCTTCAGCTCTTTCCATCCTTTCTCTAATTCCTCCAACAGGGATCCCGGTTTCAGTTCAATGGTTTGCCTCTAGCATTTGCCTCTGTATTTGACATGCTCTGCCTGTCGTCCCAGGAGACAACTATATCAAACTCCTGTCAGCATGCACTTCTTAGCTTCATCAACATTATCTAGTTTTGGTGGCCATATATATATGGGCTGTACACACATGTGGGGCAGGCACGGAGTGGACCTTCCTTTAGTCTTTGCTCCAAATTCTGCCTCCATATCTCCTGCTATGAATATTTTTGTTCCCCCTTTTAAGAAGTATTGAAGCATCTGTACTTTGGTCATCCTTCTTGAGCTTCATGTGGTCTGTGGATTGCATCTTGGGTAATTCGAGCTTTTGGGCTAACATCCACTTATAAGTGAGTGGATACCATGTGTGTTTTTCTGTGATTGGGATACCTCACTCAGGATGATACTTTCTAGTTCAGTCCATTTGCCTATGAATTTCATGAAGTCATTGTTTTTGATAGCTGAGTAGTACTCCACTGCATAGATGAACCACATTTTCTGTATCCATTTCTCTGTTGAAGGGCATCTAGTTCTTTCCAGTTTCTGACTATTATAAATAAAGCTGCTATGAATAAAACGGAGCATGTGTCTTTGTTGTATGTTGGAGTATATTTCAGGTATATGCCCAGGAGTGGTATAGTTGAATCCTCAGGTAGTGCAACATCCAATTTTTCAAGGAACCTCCAGACTGATTTCCAGAGAGGTTGTACCAGTTTGCAATCCCACCAACAATGGAGGAGTGTTCCTCTTTCTCCACATCCAGCCAGCATCTGCTGTTGCCTGAGTTTTTTAACTCAGCCATTCTGACTGGTGTGAGGTGGAATCTCAGGGTTGTTTTGATTTGCATTTCCCTGATGACTGAGGATGATGAGCATTTCTTTAGGTGTTTCTCAGCCATTTGATCTTCCTCAGCTGAGAATTCTTTGTCTAACTCTGTACCCCATTTGTTAATAGGGTTATTTGGCTCTCTGGAGTCTAACTACCTGAGTCCTTGTACAATTTGGATATTAGCCCTCTATCAGATGTAGGATTGGTAAAGACCTTTTCCCAATATGTTCGTTGCTGTTTTGTCCTAACAACAGTGTCCTTTGCCTTACAGAAGCTTTGCAGTTTTATGAGGTTCCATTTGTAAATTCCTGATCTTAGAGTATAAGACATTGGTATTTTGTTCATGAAATTTTCCCCAGTGCCCATGTGATCAAGACTCTTCCCCACTTTTTCTTCTATTAGTTTGAGTGTACCTGGTTTGATGTGGAGGTCCTTGGTCCACTTGGACTTAAGTTTTGTACAGAGTGATAAGAATGGATTGATTTGTATTCTTCTACATGCTGACCTCCAGTTGAACCAGCACCATTTGCTGAAAATGCTATCTTTTATCCATTTGATGTTTTTGGCCCCTTTGTCAAAAATCAAGTGACCATAGGTGTGTGGGTTCATTTCTTGGTCTTCAATTCTATTCCACTTACCTACCTGCCTGTCTCTGTACCAACACTATACAGTTTTTTGTAAGCTAAGGGTACCTGGAAGAGAATGGGGGACAAGAGACGCAAAGAAGGACGCCAAGACAAGAGTCTGATCAAGGCGACAATTTTATTTTTTCCCAAGGCTGAATCTATACCATAACATGGGTAACAGAGGGAGGGGGAAAATGTGAAACATTTACACAGGCCAAGGACAGAATACTCGTGTGGTCAGCTGATGTTAACAGGATGCTGGTTTTTCAGAAAGGTTACAGGTTTGTCATATTATTAGGCAGCAGGGGAACTTTATCATATTATTATTTATCTTGACCACCAGATTAGTCTTCTGCAGCTGGCTGGGTATTTTCCATGAACCCAGTCATACTTAATTCTAACCATAATAATAACATCAATAATGGAGGGCATCAAGGGCATTGCTCCCAACAGTTTTTATCACTATTTCTCTATAATATTGCTTAAGGTCAGGGATGGTGATTCCCCCAGAAGTTCTGTTATTGTTGAGTATACTTTTCGCTATCCTGGATTTTTTTTTTATTCCAAATGAATTTGCAAATTGCTCTTTCTAACTCTATGAAGAATTGGATTGGAATTTTGATGGGGATTGCATTGAATCTGTAGATTGCTTTGGGCAAAATGACCATTTTGAGCATTAATCCTGCCAATTCATGAGCATGTAAGATCTTTCCATCTTCTGAGATCTTCAATTTCTTTCTTCAGTTACTTGAAGTTCTTGTAATACAGCTCGTTCTCTTGCATGGTTAGAATCACACTGAGGTATTTTATGTTATTTGGGACAATTGTGAAAGGTGTCATTTCCCTAATTTCTTTCTCAACCTTTTTAAGGCTACTGATTTTTTTGAATTATTTTTATATCCCAACACTTTGCTGAAGTTGTTTATCAGGATTAGTAGTTCTCTGGTGGAATGTTTGGAGTCACTTAAACATATCACATCATCTGCAAATAGTGATATTTCAACTTCTTCCTTTCCAATTTGTATCCCTTTGACCTCCTTTCATTGTCTAATTGCTCTGGCTGGACTTCGAGTACTATATTGAGTAAGTAGGGAGAGAGTGGGCAGCCTTGTCTATTAATGTGATTGCTTCAAGTTTCTCTCCATTTAGTTTAATGCTAGGTACTGATTTGCTGTATATGGCTTTTACTATGTTTAGGTATGGGCCTTGAATTCCTGATCTTTCGAGGACTTTAATCATAAAGGGGTGTTAAATTTTGTCAAATGCTTTCTCAGCATCTAATGAAATGATCACGTGTTTTTCTTTTTTTTTGAGTTTGTTTATATAGTGGATTATGTTAATAGATTTCTGTATATTAAACCATCTCTGTATACCTGGGATAAAGTCTACTTTATCATGATGGATGATCGTTTTGATGTGTTCTTGGATTTGGTTTGTAAGATTTTATAGAGTATTTTTGAGTCAATATTCATAGGGAAATTGGTCTGAAGTGCTCTTTCTTTGTTGGATCTTTGTGTGGTTTAGGTAGAAGTGTAATTGTTGTTTCATAGAAGTTATTGAGTAGTGCTCTGTCTGTTTTTATATTGTGGAATAGTTTGGACAATGTTGGTATAAGTTCCTCTATGAAGGTCTTATAGAATTCTGCACTAAACCCATCTGGTCCTGGGCCCTTTTTGTTTGGGAGACTTTTAATAATTGCTTCTATTTCTTTGGGAGTTATGGGGTTGTTTAGATGGTTTATCTGATCCTGATCTAACTTTGGTACCCCCTATTTGTCCAAAAAATTGTCCATTTCCTCTAGATTTTCCAGTTTTGTTAAATATAAACTGTTGTAGTAGGATCTGATAATTTTTTTCCTCGATCTTTATTAACTTGGGTATTTCTTATTTACATTTCAATTGTTATTCCCTTTCCCAGTTTCCAGGTCAACATCCCCCTAACCCCTGCCCTCCCCTTCTTTATGGGTGTTCCCCTCCCCATCCTCCCTCATTACCACCCTCCCCACAACAATCACTTTCACTGGGGGTTCAGTCTTCGCAGGACTAAGGGCTTCCCCTCCCACTGGTGCTCTTACTAGGCTATTCATTGCTACCTATGAGGTTGGAGCCCAGGGTCAGTCCATGTATAGTCTTTGGGTAGTGCCTTAGTCCTTGGAAGCTCTGGTTGCTTGGCATTGTTGTTGATATGGGGTCTCAAGCCCCTTCAAGCTCTTTCAGTCCTTTCTCTGAATCCTTCAACAGGGGTCCTGGTCTCAGTTCAGTGGTTTGTTGCTGGCATTTGCCTTATGTATTTACCATATTCTAGCTGTGTCTCTCAGGAGAGATCTACATCCAGTTCCTGTCAGCCTGCACTTCTTTGCTTCATCCATCTTATCTAGTTTGGTGGCTGTATATGTATGGGCCACATGTGGGGCAGGCTCTGAATAGGTGTTCCTTCTGCCTCTGTTCTAAACTTTGCCTCCCTATTCCCTCCCAAGGTTATTCTTGTTCCCCTTTTAAAGAAGGAGTGAAGCATTCACATTTTGTTCATCCTTCTTGAGTTTCATGTGTTCTGTGCATTTAGGGTAATTCGAGCATTTGGGCTAATATCCACTTATCAATGAGTGCATACCATGACACCCGCGGATCCCGGCCCGCAGCAGCTCTCTGCCCCAGACCCGGTGAGAGAGAGACCCAACCGCCTGGTCAGGTGGGCACTCCTGAGGCTGCAGAGCGGAAGAGACCACCAACACTGCTCACCCCTGCCCACATCCCTGGCCCAAGAGGAAACTGTATAAGGCCTCTGGGCTCCCGTGGGGGAGGGCCCAGGAGCGGCAGGACCCCTGTGCCTGAGACACCACCAGAACCAGAAGGAAACAGACCAGATAAACAGTTCTCTGCACCCAAATCCCGTGGGAGGGAGAGCTGAACCTTCAGAGAGGCAGACAAGCCTGGGAAACCAGAAGAGACTGCTCTCTGCACACACATCTCGGACGCCAGAGGAAAAAGCCAAAGACCATCTGGAACCCTGGTGTACTGAAGCTCCCGGAAACGGCAGCACAGGTCTTCCTGGTTGCTGCCGCTGCAGAGAGCCCGTGGGTAGCACCCCACGAGCGAACTTGAGCCTTGGGACCACAGGTAAGGCCAACTTTTCTGCTGCAAGAAAGCTGCCTAGTGAACTCAAGACACAGGCCCACAGGAACAGCTGAGGACCTGTAGAGAGGAAAAACCACACGCCGGAAAGCAGAACACTCTGTCCCCATAACTGACTGAAAGAGAGGAAAACAGGTCTACAGCACTCCTGACACACAGGCTTATAGGACAGTCTAGCCACTGTCAGAAATAGCAGAACAAAGTAACACTAGAGATAATCTGATGGCGAGAGGCAAGCGCAGGAACCCAAGCAACAGAAACCAAGACTACATGGCACCATCGGAGCCCAATTCTCCCATCAAAACAAACATGGAATATCCAAACACACCAGAAAAGCAAGATCTAGTGCCAAAATCATTTTTGATCATGATGCTGGAGGACTTCAAGAAAGACGTGAAGAACTCCCTTAGAGAACAAGTAGAAGCCTACAGAGAGGAATCACGAAAATGTCTGAAAGAATCGCAAAAATCCCTGAAAGAATTCCAGGAAAACATAAATAAACAAGTAGAAGCCCATAGAGAGGAGACACAAAAATCACTGAAAGAATTCCAGGAAAACATAAATAAACAAGTAGAAGCCCATAGAGAGGAGACAAAAAAAATCCCTGAAAGAATTCCAGAAAACACAATCAAACAGTTGAAGGATTAAAAATGGAAATAGAAGCAATCAAGAAAGAACACATGGAAACAACCCTGGATATAGAAAACCAAAAGAAGAGACAAGGAGCTGTAGATACAAGCTTCACCAACAGAATACAAGAGATGGAAGAGAGAATCTCAGGAGCAGAAGATTCCATAGAAATCATTGACTCAACTGTCAAAGATAATGTAAAGCGGAAAAAGCTACTGGTCCAAAACATACAGGAAATCCAGGACTCAATGAGAAGATCAAACCTAAGGATAATAGGTATAGAAGAGAGTGAAGACTCCCAGCTCAAAGAACCAGTAAATATCTTCAACAAAATCATAGAAGAAAACTTCCCTAACCTAAAAAAAGAGATACCCATAGACATACAAGAAGCCTACAGAACTCCAAATAGATTGGACCAGAAAAGAAACACCTCCCGTCACATAATTGTCAAAACACCAAACGCACAAAATAAAGAAAGAATATTAAAAGCAGTAAGGGAAAAAGGTCAAGTAACATATAAAGGGAGACCTATCAGAATCACACCAGACTTCTCGCCAGAAACTATGAAGGCCAGAAGATCCTGGACTGATGTTATACAGACCCTAAGAGAACACAAATGCCAGCCCAGGTTACTGTATCCAGCAAAACTCTCAATTAACATAGATGGAGAAACCAAGATATTCCATGACAAAACCAAATTTACACAATATCTTTCCACAAATCCAGCACTACAAAGGATAATAAATGGTAAAGCCCAACATAAGGAGGCAAGCTATACCCTAGAAGAAGCAAGAAACTAATCGTCTTGGCAACAAAACAAAGAGAATGAAAGCACACAAACATAACCTCACATCCAAATATGAATATAACGGGAAGCAATAATCACTATTCCTTAATATCTCTCAATATCAATGGCCTCAACTCCCCAATAAAAAGACATAGATTAACAAACTGGATACACAACGAGGACCCTGCATTCTGCTGCCTACAGGAAACACACCTCAGATACAAAGACAGACACTACCTCAGAGTGAAAGGCTGGAAAACAACTTTCCAAGCAAACGGTCAGAAGAAGCAAGCTGGAGTAGCCATTCTAATATCAAATAAAATCAATTTCCAACTAAAAGTCATCAAAAAAGATAAGGAAGGACACTTCATATTCATCAAAGGAAAAATCCACCAAGATGAACTCTCAATCCTAAATATCCATGCCCCAAATACAAGGGCACCTACATACGTAAAAGAAACCTTACTAAAGCTTAAAGCACACATTGCTCCTCACACAATAATAGTGGGAGATTTCAACACACCACTCTCATCAATGGACAGATCATGGAAACAGAAATTAAACAGTGATGTCGACAGACTAAGAGAAGTCATGAGCCAAATGGACTTAACGGATATTTATAGAACATTCTATCCTAAAGCAAAAGGATATACCTTCTTCTCAGCTCCTCATGGTACTTTCTCCAAAATTGACCATATAATTGGTCAAAAAACGGGCCTCAACAGGTACAGAAAGATAGAAATAATCCCATGCGTGCTATCGGACAACCACGGCCTAAAACTGGTCTTCAATAACAATAAGGGAAGAATGCCCACATATACGTGGAAATTGAACAATGCTCTACTCAATGTTAACCTGGTCAAGGAAGAAATAAAGAAAGAAATTAAAAACTTTTTAGAATTTAATGAAAATGAAGATACAACATACCCAAACTTATGGGACACAATGAAAGCTGTGCTAAGAGGAAAACTCATAGCGCTGAGTGCCTGCAGAAAGAAACAGGAAAGAGCATATGTCAGCAGCTTGACAGCACACCTAAAAGCTCTAGAACAAAAAGAAGCAAATACACCCAGGAGGAGTAGAAGGCAGGAAATAATCAAACTCAGAGCTGAAATCAACCAAGTAGAAACAAAAATGACCATAGAAAGAATCAACAGAACCAAAAGTTGGATCTTTGAGAAAATCAACAAGATAGATAAACCCTTAGCCAGACTAACGAGAGGACACAGAGAGTGCGTCCAAATTAACAAAATCAGAAATGAAAAGGGAGACATAACTACAGATTCAGAGGAAATTCAAAAAATCATCAGATCTTACTATAAAAACCTATATTCAACAAAACTTGAAAATCTTCAGGAAATGGACAATTTCCTAGACAGATACCAGGTATTGAAGTTAAATCAGGAACAGATAAACCAGTTAAACAACCCCATAACTCCTAAGGAAATAGAAGAAGTCATTAAAGGTCTCCCAACCAAAAAGAGCCCAGGTCCAGACGGGTTTAGTGCAGAATTCTATCAAACCTTCATAGAAGACCTCATACCAATATTATCCAAACTATTCCACAAAATTGAAACAGATGGAGCACTACCGAATTCCTTCTATGAAGCCACAATTACTCTTATACCTAAACCACACAAAGACACAACAAAGAAAGAGAACTTCAGACCAATTTCCCTTATGAATAACGATGCAAAAATACTCAATAAAATTCTGGCAAACCGAATTCAAGAGCACATCAAAACAATCATCCACCATGATCAAGTAGGCTTCATCCCAGGCATGCAGGGATGGTTTAATATACGGAAAACCATCAAAGTGATCCATTATATAAACAAACTGAAAGAACAGAACCACATGATTATTTCATTAGATGCTGAGAAAGCATTTGACAAAATTCAACACCCCTTCATGATAAAAGTCCTGGAAAGAATAGGAATTCAAGGCCCATACCTAAACATAGTAAAAGCCATATACAGCAAACCAGTTGCTAACATTAAAGTAAATGGAGAGAAACTTGAAGCAATCCCACTAAAATCAGGGACTAGACAAGGCTGCCCACTCTCTTCTACTTATTCAATATAGTTCTTGAAGTTCTAGCCAGAGCAATCAGACAACAAAAGTAGATCAAGGGGATACAGATCGGAAAAGAAGAGGTCAAAATATCACTATTTGCAGATGACATGATAGTATATTTAAGTGATCCCAAAAGTTCCACCAGAGAACTACTAAAGCTGATAAACAACTTCAGCAAAGTGGCTGGGTGTAAAATTAACTCAAATAAATCAGTTGCCTTCCTCTATACAAAAGAGAAACAAGCCGAGAAAGAAATTAGGGAAACGACACCCTTCATAATAGACCCAAATAATATAAAGTACCTCGGTGTGACTTTAACCAAGCAAGTAAAAGATCTGTACAATAAGAACTTCAAGACACTGAGGAAAGAAATTGAAGAAGACCTCAGAAGATGGAAAGATCTCCCATGCTCATGGATTGGCAGGATTAATTTAGTAAAAATGGCCATTTTACCAAAAGCAATCTACAGATTCAATGCAATCCCCATCAAAATACCAAAACAATTCTTCAAAGAGTTAGACAGAACAATTTGCAAATTCATCTGGAATAACAAAAAACCCAGGATAGCTAAAGCTATCCTCAACAATAAAAGGACTTCAGGGGGAATCACTATCCCTGAACTCAAGCAGTATTACAGAGCAATAGTGATAAAAACTGCATGGTATTGGTACAGAGACAGACAGATAGACCAATGGAATAGAATTGAAGACCCAGAAATGAACCCACACACCTATGGTCACTTGATTTTTGACAAAGGAGCCAAAACCATCCAATGGAAAAAAGATAGCATTTTCAGCAAATGGTGCTGGTTCAACTGGAGGGCAACATGTAGAAGAATGCAGATCGATCCATGCTTATCACCCTGTACAAAGCTTAAGTCCAAGTGGATCAAGGACCTCCACATCAAACCAGACACACTCAAACTAATAGAAGAAAAACTAGGGAAGCATCTGGAACACATGGGCACTGGAAAAAATTTCCTGAACAAAACACCAATGGCTTATGCTCTAAGATCAAGAATCGACAAATGGGATCTCATAAAACTGCAAAGCTTCTGTAAGGCAAAGGACACTGTGGTTAGGACAAAACGGCAACCAACAGATTGGGAAAAGATCTTTACCAATCCTACAACAGATAGAGGCCTTATATCCAAAATATACAAAGAACTCAAGAAGTTAGACAGCAGGGAAACAAATAACCCTATTAAAAAATGGGGTTCAGAGCTAAACAAAGAATTCACAGCTGAGGAATGCCGAATGGCTGAGAAACACCTAAAGAAATGTTCAACATCTTTAGTCATAAGGGAAATGCAAATCAAAACAACCCTGAGATTTCACCTCACACCAGTGAGAATGGCTAAGATCAAAAACTCAGGTGACAGCAGATGCTGGCGAGGATGTGGAGAAAGAGGAACACTCCTCCATTGTTGGTGGGATTGCAGACTGGTAAAACCATTCTGGAATTCAGTCTGGAGTTTCCTCAGAAAATTGGACATTGAACTGCCTGAGGATCCAGCTATACCTCTCTTGGGCATATACCCAAAAGATGCCTCAACATATAAAAGAGACACGTGCTCCACTATGTTCATCGCAGCCTTATTTATAATAGCCAGAAGCTGGAAAGAACCCAGATGCCCTTCAACAGAGGAATGGATATAGAAAATGTGGTACATCTACACAATGGAATATTACTCAGCTATCAAAAACAACGAGTCTATGAAATTCGTAGGCAAATGGTTGGAACTGGAAAATATCATCCTGAGTGAGCTAACCCAATCACAGAAAGACATACATGGTATGCACTCATTGATAAGTGGCTATTAGCCCAAATGCTTGAATTACCCTAGATCCCTAGAACAAACGAAACTCAAGATGGATGATCAAAATGTGAATGCTTCACTCCTTCTTTAAATGAGGAAAAAGAATACCCTTGGCTGGGAAGGGAGAGGCAAAGATTAAAACAGAGACTGAAGGAACACCCATTCAGAGCCTGCCCCACAGGTGGCCCATACATATACAGCCACCCAATTGGACAAGATGGATGAAGAAAGAAGTGCAGACCGACAGGAGCCGGATGTAGATCGCTCCTGAGAGACACAGCCAGAATACAGCAAATACAGAGGCGAATGCCAGCAGCAAACCACTGAACTGAGAATAGGTCCCCCGTTGAAGGAATCAGAGAAAGAACTGGAAGAGCTTGAAGGGGCTCGAGACCCCAAAAGTACAACAATGTCAAGCAACCAGAGCTTCCAGGGACTAAGCCACTACCTAAATACTATATATGGACTGACCCTGGACTCTGACCCCATAGGTAGCAATGAATATCCTAGTAAGAGCACCAGTGGAAGGGGAAGCCCTGGGTCCTGCTAAGACTGAACCCCCAGTGAACTAGACTATGGGGGGAGGGCGGCAATGGGGGGAGGGTTGGGAGGGGGACACCCATAAGGAAGGGGAGGGGGGAGGGGGATGTTTGCCCAGAAACCTTGAAAGGGAATAACACTTGAAATGTATATAAGAAATACTCAAGTTAATAAAAAAAATAATAAAAAAATAAAAAAAAATGAGTGCATACCATGTGTGTTTTTCTGTGATTGGGTTACCTCACTCAGGATGATATTTTCCAGTTCCATCCATTTGCCTATGAATTTCATAAGGTCATTGTTTTTGATAGCGGAGTAGTATTCCATTGTGTAGATGTACCACATTTTTTCAATCCATTCCTCTGTTGGAGGGCATCTGGGTCCTTTCCAGCTTCTGGCTATTATAAATAAGGCTGCTATGAACATAGTGGAGCATGTGTCTTTGTTATATGTTGGGGCATCTTTTGGGTATATGCCCAAGAGAGGTATAGCTGGGTCCTCAGGTAGTACTATGTCCAATTTCCTGAGGAACCTCCAGACTGATTTCCAGAATGGCTGTAACAGTCTGCAATCCCACCAACAATGGAGGAGTGTTCCTCTTTCTCCACATCCTTGCCAGCATCTGCTGTCGCCGGAGTTTTTGCTCCTAGTCATTCTGACTGTTGTGAGGTGGAATTTTAGAATTTCCTCAGATTCTGTTATGTCTCCCTTTTCATTTCTGATTTTGTTAATTTGGATGCACTCCCTCTGTCCTCTGGTTAGTTTGGCTAAGGGTTTATCTATCTTTTTTGATTTTCTAAAAGAGCCAGCTCCTCATTTTGTATAGTCCTTTTTGTTTATACTTGGTTGAGTTCAGTCTTGAGTTTGATTATTTCCTGCCTTCTACTCCTCCTGGGTGTATTTGCTTCTTTTTGTTCTGGAGCTTTTAGGTATGCTACCAGGCTACTAATGTGCGCTCTCTCCTGTTTCTTTTTGCAGACACTTAGGGGTCTGAGTTTTCCTCTTAGCACTGCCTTCATGGTTTCCCATAAGTTTGGGTATGTTGTATCTTCATTTTCATTAAATTCTAAAAAAGTCTTAATTTCTTTATTTCTTTCTTGACCAAGTTATCACTGAGTAGAACATTGTTCAACTTTCATGTATATGTGGGTTTTCTGTCCTTTTTGTTGTTATTACATCCTTAGTCCATGGTGATCTTCTAGTATACATGGGATTATTTCTATCTTCTTGTATCTGTTGAAGCCTGTTTTGTGACTGATTATATGTTCAGTTTTGGAGAAGGTATCATGAGGTCCTGAGAAGAAGGTATATTCTTTTGTTTTAGGGTGAAATGTTATATAAATATCTGTTAAGTCCATTTGGTTCATAACTTTTGTTAGTTTCTTTATGTCTCTGTTTAATTTCTGTTTCCATGATCTGTACGTTGATGAGAGTGGGGTGTTGAAATCTCCTACTATTATATTTTGAGGTACAAAGTATGCTTTGAGCTTTAGTAAGGTTTCTTTTATGAAACTAAGTACCCTTGCATTTGGAGCATAGATATGTAGGATTGAGAATTCATCTTGGTGAATTTTTTCTTTGATGAATATGAAGTGTCCTTATCTTTTTTGATAACTTTTGGTTGAAAATCAATTTTATTTGTTATTAGAATAGCTACACTCCAACTTGTTTCTTCAGAGAATATGCTTGGAAAGTTGTTTTCCAGCCTTTTCCTCTGAGGTAGTGCCTGTCTTTGTCTCTGAGGTGTGTTCCCTATATGCAGCAAAATGCTGGGTCCTCTTTAAGTATTCAGTCTGCTAGTCTCTGTCTTTTTATTAGGGAATTGTGTCCATTGATGTTAAGAGATATTAGGGAATAGTGATTGTTGTTTCCTGTTATTTTTGTTGCTAGAGTTGGAATTATGTTTGCATGTCTCTCTTCTTTTGGTTTTGTTGCAAGGAGATTATTTTCTTTTTTTCCTAGGGTGTAGTTTCCTTCCTTGTGTTGGAATTTTCCATCTATTATCCTTTGTAGCACTGGATTTGTAGAAAGATATTGTGTAAATTTGGTTTTTTCATGGAATATCTTGGTCTCTCCATCTATGTTAATTGAGAGTTTTGCAGGATACAGTAACCTGGGCTGGCTATTGTGTTCTCTTAGAGTCTGTATGATATCTGTCCAAGATCTTCTGGCTTTCATAGTCACTGGTGAGAAGTTTGGTGTAATTCTGATAGGTCTGCCTTTATATGCTACTTGACCTTTTTCCCTTACTGCTTTTAATATTCTTTCTTTCTTTAGTGCACTTGGTGTTTCTAGTATTATATGATGGGAGGAATTTCTTTTCTGGTCCAATCTATTTGGAATTCTGTGGGCTTCATATATGTTTGTAGGCATCTCTTTAAGTTAAGGAAGTTTTCTTCTATAATTTTGTTGAAGATATTTACTGGTCCTTAAGGTTGGGAGTCTTCACTCTCTTCTATACCTATTATCCTTAGGTTTGATCTTCTCATTGTGTCTTGGATTTCCTGGATGTTTTGGGCTAGGAGTTTTTTGCATTTTACATTATCTTTAATGGTTGTGTCTATGTTTTCTATGTTATTTTCTGCCCCTGAGATTCTCTCTTCTATTTCTTATATTCTGTTGGCAATGCTTACATCTATGACGCCTGATCTCTTCCCTAAGTTTTCTATCTCCTGGGTTGTTTCCTTTTGTGATTTCTTTATTGTTTCTCTTTCCATTTTAAAATCTTGGATAGTTTCTTCAATTCCTTCATCTATTTGGTTATGTTTTCCTGTAATCCTTTAAGAGATTTTTGTGTTTCATTTTTAAGGGCTTCCACTTGTTTACCTGTGTTGTCCTGTATTTTTTAATGGAGTTATTTATGGTTTTTCTTAAAGTTCTCTACTATCATGAGTTTCATTTTTAAATGAAAATCTTGGGTTACTGGTGTGTTGGGGTATCCAGTGCTTGCTGTGATGGGAGACCTCGGTTCTGATGATGCCAAGTGGCTGTGATTTCTGTTGCTTAGTTTCTTGTGCTTGCCTCTTGCCATGAAGTTGTCTCTGGTGTTAGCTGGTCTTGCTGTCTCTGACACTGCCTTCACCCTCTTATAAGCCTGTGTGTCAGCACTCCTGTAGACCAGTTTTCTTTGAGCAGACTCTGGAAACAGAGAGCTGATCCTGTTTTTATGTGACCTGAAGCCTCCAGGTGGGTTACTTGGCACAGAGGAATTGGTCTTACCTCTGCTTTCAGGTGTATAGGCACTCCTGGCAACTGGCTTTCAGCTCTTAGTGCAGGCAGAATCCTGAAGGGTCCTGTCCCTGACTGTTCCTAGGTCCCTGTGTCCAGAGGGCATAGATGGTACCAGGTGATTTCCTCTTGGGTCAGGAACGTGGGCAGAAAGTAGTTGTCTCCTTTGTTTGTCCACACTTCTGAGGGTACAGCTCTCTCCTACTGGGATTTGGGTACAGGGAGCTGTGGGACTGGTTCAGTTCAGTTCCAGGGCATGCAGAACCCAGCAGAAACCAGCAGCACCTGACTGCTCCTATGTTCGTGTATCCAAAGGCATTATGCAGTTTCCTCTTAGGCCAGGAATGTGAGCAGAAGTGGGCAGAAGTGGCAATGTCTCCTGAGGTCTCATGATTGTCTGCACTTCTGGGAGTTCAACTTTCTCCCCTCCACGGGATTTGGGAGCAGGGAGCTGTGGGATTGGTTCAGTTCTGTTCTGGGCACAGCCAGAAATGGGAAGTGTAACATATACTTTATAACATATACTATGTGCAAATACAGTAAGTTTGCAAGGGAGATGAGCTTAGGGTTTTAACATAAAGCAGGAAGGGCATATTATAAATCATATATGTATCCATTCTATACTTCATGAATTGGAAACCATTTCTTCTTTTTTTTTTTTTTTTCTTTTTTTTTCCTGGAGCTGGGGACCGAACCCAGGGCCTTGCGCTTGGTAGGCAAGCGCTCTACCACTGAACTAAATCCCCAACCCCGGAAACCATTTCTAAAATGAAGTTTTTACTCTAACCTTTTTTTTCAGACAGATCCACATGTAGCACATGATCCACTCCCCCCATCCCCCATATAGATCCTAATTGTATGGATTTTAGCACAACTACTTCCAGTTTCCATCTCTAAATAATCTTCTGGTTTAAGTTATAATTAATTGCCTCAATTATCATTGAGTTTTAATTACTTATTTTAAGTCAACACTACTTTCAACAGCACCCACATTAATTTACAAAGACGTCGATGTACATTTGCCCCTGGTAACCAGACTCAGCTACATGTGTTTATATTGAGAACATTTGGAATCATTCAAGCTTATCTCAGACAGCGTGTCTTCTGCCCTTGCATATGTCTACATGCCTGTATTTACATGGAGATGGGAAGGCAGTGGGATTTTGCTGATGTAGCTTGAGTTACTTCCACTTGAGATCCTGCTTACATTTTAAAAGAGTGAAAGTAATTGTAGACTTACTTGGGAACATCACAAGGCATTGAAATTCAGTGCAAGATTTCCCTTTGTGTATTTACCTCACTGAGTTTTTTACTTCTGGCCATTATTACTATTGTGATTAATACTGAGACTAATTCTCTTAATAGACAATGAAAATGTTTTCTTTAAAAAGTTGCTGCATGATGACTCTTAGCTCCAAGGCAACAGTTAACACTGGGTGTTTGGGATTTACAGATGAATACAGATTAAGGTGGAAATATTCAGTAGCCAGAATCAAGTAGCATCTTTCACAGCTACCACACACACACACACACACACACACACACACACACACACACACACACACAGTGATGGAGTGCATCTTGAAAAGGATTCAGTGACAAAATGATAATGAAGGGGCCCATTCTCCACAGTGACAGCTATGCAATTGCTGATCTCTTATATGGAAAAGCAGATTTCAAGCATCCATACTAAAACTTGAAGGCTCAAGTTTGTAGTGAGGACCACATAAGAACAACCACATCCCTTTGGCTATTTAAGGGAGACAAATACTCTACTCTTCTGAAACCTATGTGAGAGCTCACTCCAGAGCATGGCTCATACAAACAGAATGGGAAGGGTTCCTTACCTTTAAGGAATTTAGGGCTCAGAGGGAGACAGAAATATAACCAAGCATACCTCATATCCCACTAAGTTTTACCCTCAGGCAGTGAGGAGGGATGGTGTGTCACTTTGACAGAGTATCAGTTGTAGAAAGTGGGATTTGCTGCTTAGTGAGCAAACCTCACCAAATGTCTTGCTGAGAGCCATTATTATCAAGTCCCAAGAAGGTCCCATATCTGAAAGGACAAGACAGATATTGGAGATGGGATGTTCCAAATCCTGAAAATCAGAAGGGAAGACAGGACGATAGGACTTGGCTTAGAAGAGAAATTCTGGGCTGTGTAAGGGCGTGTGCTACTTCTCTAGTAGTCATGATTAGTGGATCGTTGGCAGCTGTCAGGGCTAGTTTGGTCTATGTGAAGATCATCACTGTCATCAGTTGTTCAGGAGATAGTGAGTTGCTCTAGTCATGTGTACAAGAAGATGAGTCAGGCGTCCAGGAAGCTCCCCAACTGTGGCAGGATAAAGCTTAATATGAGCTTGAAGAGTGAATAGAGATTGAATTTGGACAAGATCAAGGGACATGTTTTGCATATTCTAGAAAGAAGCATTTGAAAAATAATGTGGTCTCATGAGGCCTGAGGTAGCTTGCTGAGAACTTCAAATGTTCCTGGAATAATTACTGTGGGTGAGAGAGAGCCTTTGGATGAAAATGGAAGCCCGGAGATGGCACAGGCCCTGGAGCAGCATTTCAGACTTCCTGCTGCCAGAGAGGGAGTCCAGGTCAGACTCCATGTTCTAGGTCAGCCCTAAGGGAGGTGGGTACAGTGCCCCACCATCTGACTGCCCCTGGAATTGGGGCAGGACAGCTCCTGCAGGTGGAGAGATGAGAGGCCCAGCAGGGAGAAGGCAAGGCAGGGAAGCAGGCTTCTGTAATCGTCTCTGTGGGGTGCATCCTGTGAAAGCAGAAGGCAGCTTGTTAAAATGCAGGTTGAATTAAGCTCAAGGCATTATCTCCTTTATGTCCTCTGATCCTGGGTTAACTTTCTTCAATTACTGCAGGAGATAAGAAAACGCCCAAATGAGCAAGAGGCAGGAGGAGGCTGGCCTTCTTCACCCTGCTAAGAAGGAAATGTAGGAGAAAGAAGCCTGGCTTGTGGGATACAGATTCGTTCTTGTGCAAATTAAATTCAACAGATTGGCCCAAATCAAGGTATGCTCATTAATTCTACCTGAGAAAGGAATTCTCAGAAACCTGAGTGTTTATTAACCAAAGACTAGCTAAGCCACACTACTTTCTTGAAGGCTTTTACTTAAAATAGGGATCTTTAGAGAAATATAATTTTTCTTATTCAAGCATATGTGTACTGGAGAGCCTTTTGAAAAAAGAAAAAGGAGCCACTGTAAATAATAGTCATATGTTACCAATGTCAAGTTTTGTGACTCAACCTTTCTAATTTTTCCAAACTCACTCTGTTACCACATACATACACAAACATGCGCGCGCGCACACACACACACACACACAGAGAGAGAGAGAGAGAGAGAGACAGAGACAGAGACAGAGACAGAGACAGAGAGACAGAGAGAGAGAGAGAGAGAGAGAGAGAGAGAGAGATATTCAATCCACACTTTTAATCCTACCACTATAATGGGATGATACTGTTTGAAACAGGTTTACAGATCTATTCCTACCCTATTCATCCATTCAGCAGTAACTGCAGCCCTGGGGGATGCATAGGAGACACTGGGCAGGAAGTACAAAGTCATAACATACAGCCATGTACTCTAATAGGGCTAAGTTCAAGACCAGGAAATGAATGTGGAGCCATTTTAGGGCTAGAGTAGAACCTGCATAGGCAGTGACATACAGCCTGAGACCAAAGGCCTCAAGAATAGAATAGTGGGAGACAGGAGCATCTAAGTGGAGGGGCATATAAGTTAATTTGTTTCTCTCTCTCTCTCTCTCTCTCTCTCTCTCTCTCTCTGTGTGTGTGTGTGTGTGTGTGTGTGTGTGTGTGTGCGTGCGCGCGCGCGTGTGCATATGAGCATATGCGAATGCTATACCACGAGTGAAGCTCAGACAACAATTTGCAGGAGTTGGTTCTCTTCAAGTATGTGGGATCTAGCCAGCTCAAAGTGAAAATAAAAAAGTCTTCTTTGACTGATATGTGGAAATTCATACCATGAAGGAGTGAATCAGAAGCAGAAAGAGACCAAATAGAAAACAAATGCTGTAGTCCAGGCAACAAGCAATGCGGGTTGAAATAATTAGAGATGGATCAGAACAAAGCTCCTAGACATGCTTTGGAAGCAGACATACTGGCCATGGGAATGGATGCATGAGAGTCATTAGCATCTTATCCAGAGTCCAGACAAGATGGTCATGCTTACCAACATTGGCTCAGTAGAAAGAAGACATGTCCATTGCCTTGTTTTAAGTGAGAAGTGAAGTTGAAGGAGGGGAGAATCATTTTGAGTATTGGCCTTGCCATGGATTGGGGAGTAGTTGGCTACAATCGTTAGGCACCCTAGGATGATTCCCTTAACTAACAATAGGAAGCAGTTAATATAAATGAGTTATGAGGCAGAATAAGAACACAGCTTCACTTAGACAAAGAACCCTGCAACTTACCTTTCACATAATTAAACATAAATAATTGCTTGACCTAGGATCAACTATGACAAAGGGCAGTGGATGGAAAGAAACTGTTAGAGAAATTCAGATGAGCTAAGTAAATGTGGTGCTAGCACTGCTCAATTCTTAAAACCTTCTAGCAAACCTTGGGGTGGGGGAGCTCTTTCCAGCTCGGCACTGCATCTAAAAGGTAGCAAGTCTGTGGCCCGCATCACAACAATATAGTGACATGTATATTTACTAAAGGCTTTTCAATTCTTCCTGACTTGGCTTGGTTGTGCTATGAGCTCACTATCAAAGGAACTCATACAAGTGAATTTTCTTCAGTGTTTTAATAGTACCGTGACTTGTCTATTACAGTCCCAAACAGCCCCTTTTTGTCTTCCTAGTCACTGTTTTCCACGTTTACACAAGGCTATAAATTGTCTCTGTACTTCTGGATGGACTTACCTCAACTATGGATCTATTTTCTGTGGATTAGAATGTTATAGGTACCTTAAGCCACTGCCCTTTAAGGAGGCAATGTTAAAAGTCCTGAATGCCATCTGGTTCAACTCCATAAAGATTCACCAACAGCAAAAAGAAATGTTGGAACTTACCAATCTTTTATAAAAAATACAGTAGCATCACATATGATAATCCTTTCATGTTTTCACACATAATTAATATTAGAGTTACATTTTTAGGAAAGCAATTATAGAACAAAAATAAATATTAGTAAAGATTATGATATGTAAATGAAAGATATCTAACACACTATGCAGTTTATGAATTTCAGTGTTAATCCTAAATCAACACTGTGCTGAAACTTATATACACATTTTCAGGTGGGCTAAGCCAATCCTGCATGAGGAACATTGGGAGAGATCAAAAGAAAGGGTGCCATTGTTACCCATGGTCTTGGGGTAACAATGCCCGCCTTTGTTTTAATGTAATACAAAGCTGCTCACATGGGATATAGACATCACCACTCACAGAATTGCCATACGGCTGTTAGAATCAAAGGAAATTTCTCCTGACCATTAATAAAATCTCAGTGCACATGGGCTAAGCATAGAAATGTATACAGACACGAGGGGGAGGGCAGATGTGGCATGGGGGCGCTCATGGAGGGGCAACAGGGAAGTGGGGTATCATTTGTGATGTAAATGAATGGAATGATTAATTTAAAAAAAGTTGCCTACCAGAAAAAAAAGTGTATGTAGCAAAATGTCTCACTTCCTGCCTAAGAGTTAAAGGGAGGAGAAGGAAGGTGGAAGGAAGGGCAGAGGAAGCCCATTCTATATTAATGCTTTATAAATCAATCCTTATAGCCATAAGGAAGGAACGCTGGCCTTAGGGGTCATCCATTTCTGCCATTTATCACCAGTGCTCCAGGCCTTAGTCACTTTTTTATGCCCTTAGAATCATAGGATATGTTTAAAGACGAAGTCTCCCCTATGCCAGGCTGGCCTTGAACTTGTTTTGAAACCTATAGTTGCCTTGAATTTCTTCTGGTTTCCATTTTTTTGGGTTCTGGGGTTATAGAACGCACCAGTTTATGCTGTACTGTGGATCAAGCTTGGAGCTTTGCGCATGCTAGACAGACGTTCTAACAACTGTGCTACATCACCAGCACTCACGACGGTACTTTTGCAGAGTATTTGTAGACCCACAGAGGGCTAACTCCTACATTACAGATAACAGGCAGCTTTTAGGGGTTACACATAGCCCAGTGCTTAAAGACCTTTTCAACCAAGTATCACGGGTGGGGTCTGGAATTCTCATCCCTAGATTCCCCACAAATATCAGATTGGTTGACATTACTCACTTGTAATTCAAGTTCTACAACAGCAGAAACAGGTAAATTCTCTGAGTAAGATGGACCACTATGGGCTGGTTCTGGCCTTAGTTAGATACTCTGCCTTACCCAGCATGGTAGTACAGACCTTCAACTATAGCACTTGGGAGGCAGAGGCAAGTAGGTATCTGTGAGTTTGAGGCCAGCCTTGTCTACAGAGTTTGAGGCCAGTCAGGGAAATAGAAAGAGACCCTGTCTTGGGGGGGGGGGGGAGACACCTATCTCAAATAACAGGGAATGTGAACACTGAATTGTACCAGTCAGCCCCAGACTTTGACATGCATGCTCATATAGACACTCAGTGATCACACATATGAACATTTACATGTACACACACACACACACACACACACACACACACACACAATAAAGAGGAAATAGGTAAATTTCCAGCTACCATTTAAAGGAGATACTTATGAGTAACAAGGACCATAAATTTGTAAATATCTTCCATATTGGTGAAGTATGGCTTCCCTAAAAGAAAAGTGAGGTTGTGCAGACTCAAGGGTATGCTTCCATGGTGCTCATTCAGAAGGATGGTGGGCCACTTCCCTATGCTTAATGCTTACAGTCTTGGTTAAAATGCTACCTACACATGGCCTCTTTTTCATCTAGACACATATTGGGTGGTATCTCTGAGTCCTGAGGTCAAGTGGGATTCTCTGCATCACTTTAATCTCTGACTTTTGAGCAGATGGAAATGTAGTGGCGTGGCTGGAGGATCTGATGCAGCTTGAGAACTGTGATTTCACTTCCTCTCATATCTATAGGGCATTATCCAAGATGTCAGCTGCTTCTTTAGCCAAGCTTGAAAGGTTACAAGCTTGGGGTTCCAGAGGGACATTGGAACTTATTGTCTCTTATTTTAAGAGACTTACTAGAAATCACTAATGTCACAGCCAGGTTGGCAGGCAGGCAGACAAACTAGGGGCTCTGAAGAGTGTTTTGGGGGCTCTGGAGAGAGTTCAAGAACATGTGGCAGAGGGGAGCTACTTTCTTTGAGGTTGTACTGAGCAGTTTATAATGCTTGCTTGCAATTATTCTGTCTCTCAGTTCTAGGAACTGGGGAAGTAGAAGGGATCTTGCACGTTAAAGGAGGGGTGTGTGACCTAGAGAAAGTGTGCAGAACTAGAGTTTAATAAAGGTTGCTCATTGTCATCGAGTCCGGATGTGCAGGGCCGGACGTGCCTGAGGGAGAGCCAGAGATAGGACTTGCCAAACCAGCTATCAGCCCCAAGGACATTGACCATCCATAGCCACCCCCTCCCCTTCCTTCACCCCCCTGAGTGAGATGAGCCACCCTACCTGCCTGCCGAGCTGCTAGATAACACATACTCCTTGCTGATGTAATTTCGCACTGAAAGTAACTGTGCACCATTTGAATTGACCAATCATGTGTAGCCTCGAGAATGCCCCTTACCTCCCCTATATAAACCCCCGAGTTTGGAAGCTCGGGGTCGATTCCTCTGTCTCCTGTGTGAGATACGTGTCGACCCGGGATCCCGCTAAGACCCGGGATCTCGTTAATAAAGCTACCTCTTGCTGTTACATCAAGAATGGCTTCTCGTGATTCCTGGGGGCACCCCACCCCACGATCGGAGCGAGAGACGCAGTTCCCCGTTTAGGGGTTCGCTCTTTCAAGTGGAGAGTGGGAAGGAGACAGTTAGTTAATGGCTATCCATTGTAGGGGTTATGCCTTTTGCAGTCCATGTTTTCTTGAAGTCTATTAGGTAGGGGACTTTGTAGAATCACCTTTCTGAGGCACAAAAGCATGGCTGCAGGTGAGAATGAATCTTGGTGTGGATGTTACACAGGCCTCTGGATGCTAACACCAAGGATCCTTATGAGTATATACCGATGACAAACTTATTATTTGAAACTTCTGAGATTTGAGGGTGTTTGTGAGGACAGCATACCCTAAATTGTCATGTATTGTTTTATTTTCTGTCACTTTGCCTTTTGCTGTCTTTACTTCACTAAACCTTACTGTATCTGTTGTATGTTATTGCTGTTACAATATATATGATAAAACTATTAAGAAGGTAAGTGTGTATTTTGGCTCAGAGTTTGAACATACAGCTCCACGGCAGTGGGTTAGGTAATGTGGTCGTCAGCAGTTAGGAAACAGCATGAGATCAGTGCTGCTGCTCACCCTACTTCCTCATTATTATCCAGTCCAGGACTGTAGCCCATGTAAGGGGCCCACACCTTAGAATGTGTGTTCCCACCTTGATTAACCTAACATAGGCACTACATTACAGACAACCTTGTAAGGTTGGCAATCCAAACTAACCACCGTACCTATGTTATGCCATGCCTCACTTGGCTTTGCTTGACCGAGGAACTCTTGGCTGGCATGTAGGTGAGAGAAAAAGCATGATAATCTGCATTTCTTTTAATATTTTATGCCCTCTGAAGATTAGACTTCTAAAACTTTCAAAAAAAATCCACACTAATTGTTCTCTGGGGCTTGCCTAGAAAGAAAAAAAGAATAAAACTTGTATTTAGGAGGCACAGCTTAGTATGTTGAAATGTTGTTGTGGCTCATGTCTACCATGCCAGGCCTCCATCAAGCTCTTTATTAAACTGTGCTTTTGTGTGCTGCCGCTTGATTAGATTGAAGGACGCTGTACTGTATGGCCCCGCAAAGCTTATTACTGTGAGTCCTGTCAAACTGTTGCTGAGGACAGTGTTTTTTTGTCACATGTGGTCTCCTATATGACAACCCACGGGGGAAAACGCCTGAACATGAAGAATAGTCTTAATTTTGAGCAATAATTTTGAGCATAATTTTGTTTTTTTATTTTATGGACAGTGTGAGTTATTCAAGGAATTAGGGACGGATCCATTTGTCATTGACTTGTTATAACTAACCTGCACTCACTCCCAGGGTTCACACAGTAGAACAAATATAGTGGCCGCATGTTTTGGCCTTTTTTGCTGCCCAGTGTTTTGAAACATTGGCTCCTATTTGGAGTTGGGACCAAACAAACTTTTAAGTGTACCATTTAGGGAGGGAGGGCTGTTAAAAAGCAACCCTGTTTCTTTGCATCTTGAATGTATTACTAGAAACTATTAGGTAGCTGAGTCCTATATGTGTCCTGTATTAGAGTGACAGAAATTTAACAGATGATGTATGTGGTCATGGGACTATGGCGAGAAATTTAACACTGCCTGATGCATCAAGTATCCAGTTTCAGTAAGAATGATCAAACATCAGGTCTCACAGGAATCCTCTAGGACCAACATTGCTAGGGAAATGTCCTTGTCAACACCGTTAGGTTGAAAGATTCTTCTGAGAAATCCCTGTCTCCTGTGTTTCTGCCTACATTGGGCCTTGGGGAGATTTTGAGTCACATGGAAGGCAGAAAGGAAACAAGAACCGTATGGATGCTTCTTTGCTGAATGTCTTGTGTGAACAAAGCTATACCTGGACATGCAAATGTTTCAGCTTTCTTTATATCTTGTTTAGTGTTTTGAGTCTCAGTCTCTTAGTCTGGTTTTCTAGCATAGTTCTGTAACAATGGGGCTCTGGATCTTGCTGCACAACTACACCATAAGGGTTGCTTTATTGATAGAACTCTAATTGTCACATACAGGGTGGGCAATTGCACATAGATATAGAATCGCTGTACTATTACCCTCTGCTGTGTCCTTCTTCTACATCCTCATGATCTTCTGTTTCTTCCAGATGTGATATTTCAAATGCAATACTTCATTTCTCACTCACTGTCTTGTCTTCTAGTGAATAAATCTGCACGTATCCATTTACTTAGCCATTAGGGACTAAGTTAATATTTAATGTATCTCAGTCAGTTACCAGGCTCTAGGACTATAGACAAGAGTGGTGTGGGTAGAGATGACTTGTAATTGCTGAAAAAACGTAAGAGATAATAAAATAGGTTTCATGGTAGACATTGGGAGAGAAGAATGTTTCTTCCTAGATTGGACCTGAGATGAGGAAAGAATTCACAAGGAGATAACTATTAGTAGACTCAGAGTGACAAGTTAATTAGACATCAGTCTTCTCTGGAGAAAGAAAACTAGCACTGTGTGATCACCTTGCTAAATGAAAAAGGCTGCATGAGTGTAGCTTTAGGGAAGATGAGACAGAGAATGCTAATTCTCTTTTTGAAATATGGATCGTAAGACTCCAGAAAGGACAATTAAAGACTTCCAAGAAAAAGTGCATATGATTGGAGAATTTCTTACATGTATACAATACACTTTGGTCATATCAGCCCTCACTCCTACTCCAAATCCTTCCAGATCACTTCCCTGCTATATCCCACTCAACTGAATGTCTTCTTTTTGTGTTTAATAGAGCTTAGTAAGTATTGTCCATATGTATGTGGGTGTAAGACTATCCATTGGGATATAGGAAATCTACCAGTGGCTATTTCTCTAAAAATAAATAAATAGCTGACTCTTGATAAATTAGAAGACTTCAACTGTCAACATTAAGCAAGTGCCTTAATCCAAGAATTTATAATTTGCCTCAGCCTATACCTCTGCTCACTGTAGCAACAGCCACAAGTATGTGTAATTACTTCTGTGTGTCTCAGTGAGGCTAAATTCCCCAAGCAGAAGAAAATAAACAATCTCTAGTCTTCGCCCTAATGCCACTATGGGAGTTCTGTCCTTATGACGTCACCTAAACTTAATCTACCCGCCCCCCAAGTTCCCTACCAAATATCATTGTGCTGTGAGGTTGGATGTCAGCGTATCAATTCTGGGACGGAATAGCATCACACTGTTGAGTAGGGTGTCATGATATGAATTCTGTGAGGATATAAACATTCATCCCACAACATAATCCCACCTAGTTATATACTCTGCATCACCATATTCAATACCCAGTTTATAACAACCAATGAATACTTTACGTATTCATGAACCGTCTTGCTGACCTGTTGTGCCCCTTGCTCCACTGTGAATTTATGAAGACAATATTTATCTTTCCATTCCTTTGTGCCTCCACTGAATAGCTCAGCACGTGCAAGCTATTCAAAATTATTGCTGCTCTTTCTGTTGTTGAAAGGTATTGTCTCTGCGTGTGTGCATGTGTGTACATGTGGGTGTGTCTGTGCCACATATGTGTGCATGTGAGTGTAACATGCGTGTTTGCATATGTGTGTGCATGTGTACATGTGTGGATCTTTCTGTAACAGAGTAACATTGCAAATATGTAGAAGGATGATTGATCATTTATGAGCCCAGATGTCCTAGGAAATATGTTTTCATCATTTTGGGTTCTACTCTTTTCATTTAGTTTCATTGCATATTCATTCCTGATTTGGACATCATTCTAATATTTTTTAAAAGGGCAATACTGTATTTCTTTGTGATGATTTACTATCTTTACCATGTGCTGGGTAATGGGATGATTTACCTGATTTTTTCTCTTTATTTTCCCCAGTATTTTTGAGTATTTAGATTTTTATTTATTTCTCCTCAGAAGAATTCTTTGGGATATAATTATAGAAGTGGCATTTCTGGGTTAAAACTGTGAACAGTTTCAAAACGTACCAACAGATTTTTGCCTTAGAAAGATTGAACCCACTTGCTATGGCCCAAACTGTGTGCATGTCTTTACTTCCCACAGTCTTATTAATAACTACCTCAAGCATTTTTAAAATCAGTTTTCCTTGTTTACTAGTGTCTTTATGTTGCTAGGTACCCTTTCATGGGGAAGGAGAGGACTCATAACAGATTTATTCTATTCTACAGCTAGACTCCGTCCCCCACAACCCCCAATTATAGAAATATGATTTTTACCAGACTCTCTATTTGTGGAATGTCTGTGGTTACAAAATGCAGAAAACAGATTTTAAAATGGTTAAGCTATTAAGTGCATTTACTTTTTCAGTAAACTCTTCGGTTCATTTGGACTTGAGTCCATTGTTTTCCTCTTTGCATCCATTTTAGCTCCATGCTAGGAGAAGTCCTGTTGTTATAGCTACACCTCTTTGTTTTGTGTATAAAAATACAAGACTGAAGAGAGTTCCCAAAAATGACAGTCCCTTTTCTGAAAGCCTATCCGCTTGTGTCTCACTGGACTGAAAATAAATGTATTTCTGAGTGATTGTCACCTTTGAAGCACTGTTGTATTTTGTCTATATTACTGCACAGAGACCAGATGGGCCCTGTAAGAAGCAGATTTTAATGGGATTCCAGTTAAGCCAATATCCCTAATAGGGCAGGAGCAAGCTCTCAGTAAAATTTGAATACCTGAGTGAAACCAGGAAAAGTACAAGGAAGAGGGAATGGATATTAGGCTAACAGCAACAGTTTCCAAGTAAACACTAAAGTATGATCTGCTCACAAAACCCAAACTCGCAGAGAGTAAGATATGGCAGGGTATAAAGATATACAATGAAAATTACAACTGTCAAGAAGAAAGTCATGTTATGTTGAAAAACTGAAACATACTCCTTGTATATAAACAACATGACAACCAAAACTATTTGGTCCACTTAACAAATAGGGCAATATATCAAGTTTGCTTATTCTTAACAATAGGTGTCTTCAGGATAGGATATTTATCTTATGGCTTCTCCACAGGTCAGAACTGCTAGCAAAGCCAGCAAATCACTGCTCCTGTCTTGACTTTTCCTGTCTATGGACAGTGCATGGGAATAACTGATTTACCCGTGATAAATGCCTCTCTGAGAATTCTTCACTTGCAATGGCTTTCACCAGACCAAACACAATGGAAATGCTTCCTTTTCAGTGGTTGGGGCCATTGAATTTAGGTCTGCCCAATTAAGCAATGTTTCTGGGTCACATTGTATTTTCTGGAACATCCATCTTTAGAGGGTGGTTTGTTTATATATTAGGAAGTATAATATCTCTTCTTGGACTTAGCACTGTTCTCTCCTAACAGCTTCTGTCTGAGGTGCAGTCTCTTCCTCCTCCCCAATCTCTAAACACATCCTCAGTGTTGGGGTCTATTGTCTGTGCTCCATCCTAACTGATGGCTTCACCTTTATACACATGTGTATGGATAGCTCTCTTTCGTGTATTCTTCAATTTCTATTGAGCTCTCATTTCTCTGTATTAAGAAAAAAAGTACATTTGAAAACAATGTATAATAGAAATGTTTTACAGGTAATAAAAACTCATCTTTCAATTTTATACACAAATGCCTGTCTTTAAATGAGATTATCTGTAAAGATTTTGTTATAATACCTTGTCTTTCTTGCTCTGTGCCATACCAACCATTTATTTGCTTTCTGGCCCCCTCTTTGAAAAAAGTCTTACCTGTCTGATTCACTGCTGGACTTCTAACTCCTAGAAGATTAACATGAAATGGATGCTATATGAATCAAGTGTTTCCCTAGATCAAATATCATTTTATCAGAACTTATTTATAATTAAATTTCTTTGTTACAAACTGCATGTGTATAAATTCAGTGTTAAGTTACATCAAGTTTTCATATAATCTGTTAGATGCATAAAGAACATTTTCTCTGCGGTGTTTTAGCTATTTTTGGTCCTGTATGTTTTCATATGACATAAATTCTATGTACAATTTATAATCAGGTTTTCAAACCATATTTAAAACAGAAGGGCAGCAAATAACTTATCAAATAATGGCCTTCGTCTAATGCTTGGGATTCACAAGTTGTTTTATGACTTTCAAAATGTTCTGTGTAATGCCCATGTATATACACACACAGAGAGACAGACAGACAGACAGACAGACAGACACACACACACACACACACACACACGCAAAGTAATGAGTAATAATTTATGGAGCAGGAGAGATAACTTAGTAGTATACTAAACTTAAAATCGACCCAAGTTCTGTTCCCAAACATTCTCCCTGGATAGCTTACAATTGTAAGAAAGAACTGATACATCTTTTCCTCTGAAAAAGGCTACACATATACTCCCAGAGAGACACATATACATAAATTTTAATAAAAATAAAATCTAAAAGCACTCGTTAATTTTCTAAGGTTAGTATATTTGGACAGAGATTTCAACATCTTGAAACATTGTTTTGAGGAGACTTGTCATAATTTCCAATTCATACTTGTGATTTTTCTTTTATTGTAACAAAGCATCTTGACCAAGGTAGTTTATAAAAGTGTCAGAAGGTTATAGTCAGTGATATCAGAGAAGAGGTATGGCAGCCAGAACAGATGGTGGCTTATACTTTGATACTTCAGAGGAAGTGGAGAGAAAGCACTGAGAATCCTGGGACCAGTGACACACTTCCTCTCACAAACGGACACCTCCTGATTGTTTTTAAAGAAATTTTATTAACTGGGAACAAAGTATTCAAATACATGAACCTGCAGAGGGGAGCATTCTTATTCAAACCACCACACAATCTATTGGTGTAGAGTAACTCAGTTTATTGATGTCTAGCTGCATTCTTTTGCCAATAGGTTTATTTTCACTGTAGGAGAATTCATAAAATTTTCTAACATATATTAAAATAATGTGAATACAATTACTTATTTAACGTCTAATTCAGGTTGCTCTTTCTTTATAGATACACTTGATTTTTGTGAATATATACTTGAATATTTCATTGCTTATTTCTATATTACTCACTCAATTACAGTCCTCTCCTTTCTGACTGAATGTGGTATAATGCAGTATAATCGACTACATGTAACTTCATATATAAGGCCAATGGCAATGGTCAGAGTAGATCATCTGTTCTTTGATATGTATCTTAAGGAAACAATAGTTAGTTATTTAGGATTTAGTATAATGTTGTCTGTAGGTTTCAAGGATACTATTTATGACATTAAGAACAATCCATCTGTGGTGTTTAGTATTTATTGTCAAATTATTTAGAATCATCACAGAAATAAACCTTTGAACATGTCTATGAGGCAGTTTCTAGACTGAGTTAATGCAAATGGGAAAATTAACACTAAATATGGTTGATCCCTTTCCAAGGACTGTAGGCCTAGCCTGGACAAAAATGAGAAAGTGAGACCTGAGTACTAACATTCATTTTTATTTACATTAACATCATTTACTTAGTGACTGCAGATCAGCCAGTGTGATCACCTGCCCCTCACTTTGACTTCCTTGCCTTATCTCCCATGAGGGATGGGGCTCTTAAACTATGACACAGAATTGACGGCTTCTTTCTTATTCTGCTTGGTTGGGTTTTTAACCAAATAAACTAATAAACCAGTAATGTTTATTTTTATTCATAAATGTAATTTGTTCAGAATTTTCCACAAAAATATGGGTATTAAGTATTATGGTTACTTTTCTTTCTACCCTGTCATATTTATTTACCATTCATGCCAACTCCATTTCTTCCTTACAAATTCTTTCTTATATTCAATATGTGCACAAATACAGTAGAATCGACTACCCATATTGAAGTCCATACAAGTAAAGCTACACAATTTTTGGCGATGAAAACAAATATACATACTGGAGAAAAGACAGCATCTCGTTGAGAAAAAATCAGCATGTAACAGAATATTAAACTTATATATCAAGTTACAAATAAAGCTTGACTCCAAAGGGGTCACACACTTTAATGTAAGACCTGATACCATGAAAGTGCTAGAGGAAAAAGTACTATATCCATATGGGATCAATAAATACTCCCTTAATAGGACTTTGATAGCACTCAAAATAAGATCATTAAAATTCACAAATAAGAGCTCATAGAACTGCAAAGTTTCTTTATAGTAAAGGACATTGTTAATGAAAAGAAGAGGCAACCAACAGTATGGGAGGAAATGGAAGCTAGAAGGTACCTCCCTTCTAGCTAAGTTTTATGGTGTCAGGTGGTGCTATCCAGGATGTTGGAGCATCTGTTCTTTGATATGGTTATCAGGGGATTGATAGTATTAATCAGTTGTTCAATCTAAGAACTAAAATAGGAACCCATCAGACAAAATATGCCCATTGCTGCAATAGTGGCGTAATTGTTAAGGTCCACCCAACTGTTTCCTGATTGTACTGGAGAGAGATTCTATTCCTAGTGCTGCATTCTATATTTAAAACCTAAAACTGAAGAGATGTAAAATCCAAGAAGTGAACTTCCTACCACTGCTTAGCTAAGTTGACACCGCATCAAACTCCTTTCTAAATATTTATTCTTAGACTCACAAACCGAGGTTCCTTTCAGCCTCATCAGAGAATGTAAAGGGATGGAAGTTACTGAGAAGAGAGGGTTCCTGAGTGTAGCTAGAGATGGGCTTTGGTTCAGTGATTGCTCGTATTCTTCTTCTTAGTTCATGAGTGTGGCATAGTGAGTGCTTTGACTGTATTTTGGATGTTAGTTTAACTTTGCATTTCTAACATTTATTCCCTGGTTATGCAATGCTATTATTATTCCTGTTGTTGGACTTCATGTGCAAATACATAGTTAAACACTTTCCATCATTTGTCAAGTTTTATTCTCATTTTTGTATCTTATAGAATTAGATAATGATTCTTTACATCTTTCTCTATTTTCTAAAGATTTGAAAAGTTCTGAATAATACTTATTAATGATTTGATAGATTCCACAGTGCTGTCAGCTATACTTAAACTTGTTTTGGCACAATATTTAAAATTAAAGTGTAACTTATGTAATTACTACATGCCTATTCACACTGTCTAATTTTCCTTTGTGCTCTTAGATAATTTGTCCCTAAAACCAATATTTTATCCAATTTGATGACATCAGTGTAGCATTCCTTTAGGAAAGCTTTGATTCTGATATGACCAGTAGTGATATTTATCTTTACAGCTTTGATTTTGATATCTTCTGTTTTCTCTACTTTCACTTTTTACAGCCTAGGTAATGTTTTATCCATTTTGTTTATATTCTCCAAGAAAGAGCTCTTGGGTTCAGTAATATTTCTCCTTCACTTTTATGTATTCTATTTCACTGCTTTCCAGTACAGTCTTTATTATTTTCTTGTTTCTTCTTACTTTGGTTTAGTTTTCTCTTCTTTCTCGAGTTTCATAAAGCCAAAGGTCAGGTAAGTGATTTGAGACCTATTTTCTTTCTTAATACTGGCCACTGGAGTGATAAATTTCCCTTTTGCCAGGCAGAATAGCATGAGTTGGTAATTTGTGTTCCTGGGAAGCTGAGAAAAGAGAATTAAGGACAGTTTCAATAAACAACAACAAAATAAACATAAAAAATATTTTAAAAAATTAAATAAATAATAAAATAACATGTTTCCCTCAGCACTGACTTAATGATATAATATTTCTGGCAATGAAGGCACCAGAGCCTGGCTTGATTTTTGAGGCTGTAGCCCAAGGAATTCTCTCCTTAAGGTGAGTCATTAGCTATGTAAGGGATTTTAGTTATGATGACGAGAAGAATTTCAAAACTAAGGAAAAGTTGAATTTATTAAGAAATGTAAAGAAGAGGTAAGCCCATCCCCCACAGAATCCTGCCAGCTAACTCACCTAAAAGAAGCAGCTGTCCCACAGCTCTCACATCTCCCACAGCTCTCCTGGAGGCCTGCCCACACCAGGGACATCAAACTATGCTGGAACTAGGGACACCAGCGGCAAGGGTAACACATAAGACTCCAGAGGCCATGCATGACAAACAAACAAAGGCCCTGAGGAAGACATCCTACTACTCCTAAAAAAAATAGCTTGTCACCAGAAACCCAGGCCACTCATACCAGTAGAGAGACAGGAAAAAAGATCCAAAAAACCACTCATCTGAGGAAGATAATCTCAGCTATCAGCATCTACACCTACAATAACTACAAAAGCAATATAGCTAAAGAAGAGCGTAAAAGCACACTCAGCAACAGCCAGGGCAGTACGACACCACCAGAGCCCAGCTTTCTACTACAGCAAGCCATGGATATCGAAAGACAGCTGAAGCACAAGAAAATGATCTTGAATTCAATTTTATGAAGATAGTAGAGACCTTCAAACAGTAAATAAATAAATTCCTTAAAGAAATCAGGAAAATAAAATCACAGAGATGAAGGAAATGAATAAAACTGTTCAAGATCTGTAAATGGAAATAGAAACAATTAAGAAAACACAAACTGAGAAAATTTTGGAGATGGAAAACCTAAGTAAGAGTAGAGAAACAACAGATGTCAAACATTACCAGCTGAGCACAAATGATGAAAAAGAGATTTTTTTCTTTTATTGGATATTTTATGTATATTTCAAATGTTATCCCCTTTCCCAGTTTCCCATCCACAAACCCCCATTCCATTTTCCTTCCCCCTGCTTCTATGAGGGTGTTCCCTCACCTACCCACTCCCTACCTTCTCCCTGCCCCGGCATTCTCCTACACTGGGGCATCATGCTTTCATAGGACCGAGGGCCCCTCCTCTCATTGATGCCCAATAAGGCCATTCTCTGCCATCAGTCACTCCATGTGTACTCTTTTGTTGGTACTTTAGTCCCTGGAGCTCTGGGGGTTCTGGTTGTTGATATTGTTGTTCTATCTATGGGGATGCAATCCCTTCAGCTTCTTCAGCCTTTTCTCTAACTCCTCCATTGGGGACACCATTTTCAGTCCAATGGTTGGCTGCGAGCATTCGTCTCTGTATTTGTTAGATTCTGGCAGAGCCTCTCAAGAGACAGCTATATCAGATTCCTGTCAGCATGCACCTCTTGGCATCTGAAATAGTGTCTGAGTTTGGTGGCTGTTTGTATATGGGATGGATACCCAGGTGGAGCAGTGTCTGGATGGGTTTTACTTCAGTCTCTGCTCCACATTTTGTCTCCATATTTCTTCATTGTTTATTTTGTACCCCCTTCTCAAAAAGACTGAAGCATCCACACTTTTGTCTTCCTTCTTGAGCTTCATGTGGTATTCAAATTCTATCTTGGGTATTCTGAGTTTTTGGACTGATATCCATTTATCAGAGTGTGCATTCCATGTGATTAAGGAATTCATTTGTAGATCCAATGGAAGAAATGGATGGATACATCTGTCAATAAAAAATTAAATCTTAAGGAGTTCCTGACAGAAAATCTCTAGGAAATCCAGACACTATGTAAAGATGAAACCTACAAATAATAGGAGTAGAAGAATGAGAAGGTTCCCAGCTTAAAGGGTCAGAAAATATTTTCAACAAAATCACAGAAGAAAATGTCCCTAATATGAAGAACGAAATGCCTACAAACATACAAGAAGCTAACAGAACACCAACTAGATTGGACCTGAAAAAAACTCCTCCCACCATATAATAATCAAAGCACTAAATATACTGAACAATGAAAGAATATTAAAAGCTGCAAGGAACAAAAGTCAAGTAACATATAAAGGTAGACCTACCAGAATTACACTTGACTTCTGAACAAAGACACTAAAGGCCAGAATGGCTTGGATAGATAATCTTGCAATCTCTAAGAGACCACAGATGGAAGCCCAGACTATTATACCCAGCAAAACTCTCAATCACCATAGAGCAAGAAAACAAGATATTCAATTAAAAATAAAACAAATTTAAACAATATTTATCCACAAATTCAGACTTACAGAAGATAATAGAAGGAAAATTGCAACACAAAGTGGATAACCACACCCAAGAAAACATAAGAAATAAATAATTGTACACCAGAAAAACAAAACACAAACACACACACACACACACACACACACACACACACACACGGACACAACACACTGAAACACACACAGACACACAGACAGACAGACACATACAGTCTCACTACCAAAATCAAAATAAAAGGATTTAACAATCATTGATCATTAATATCTCTCAGTGTCAGTGGATTCAATTCCATAATAAAAGACAGAGGTTAACAGAATAGATGTGAAAACAGGATCCATCATCCTGCTGCACACAAGGAACACAACTCAGAAGCAAAGATAAATATTACCTCAGTGTAAAGGCCTGGAAAACAGTTTTCCAAGCAAATGGATCCAAGAAACAAGCTAGAGTAGATAATCTATTATCTAGTAAAATGGACTTTCAGCCAAATATAATCAAAAGAGATCGGGAAAGGCACATGATACTTCATACTTATCAAAGGAAAAATTTACCAAGATGATGTCTCAATTCTGAATATCTACGCCACAAATGGTAGGGCCTTGACTGGCCACAATAGGATAAGGTATAACTAGTCCTGCTGTAATGTGAGATGCCAAGTCTGGTTGATATTCATGGGTAGCTTCCACTTTTCTGAAGAGAAAGGGAGAACAGGAGGACAGAGGTTACAGGAGGTGAGAAGGAGGGACTGGGAGGAGAAGAGGGAGGGGAAGATGTAATCAGGGTGTCAAGTAAAGAAAAATAAATAAAAATCAATAAGTACATAAATGGAGGTAATAAAGGGAAGGAAATAGGAAAGGAAGAGAAGCAGCAGGAGTGAAAGAGAGATGGGGGAGGGGGAGGGAGGGGGAGGAAGGGGGGAGGGAGGGAGGGAGGTTGGCTGGCCTTAGAGAAAAGCTGTTGGTTGGTCTATTCTATTTGCTTCCATGTCTGTCCTCTCCATTGTGCTGCGTGGGCCCTGATGCTACTGTCCTTTATCGACATTGAAACCCAGCTTCTTTGGCCTTCCAAGGTTAAATGAAGATTACTGGTTCTTGAAGGGTCCTCTCTGTCCTCTGCATCAGATTGTGATTTCTTGGGAGCCTTATGTAGTGAGAAGGAGCAACTAGATGTTCATCCAATCCAAGGTGAAAACAGCCATTGTTGGACTAGCCAGATCTTCTCCTGTGTGTCAACCTAAATAATTATGTGGCTTTTCAACTTCCATCTCTCTAAGAATGTAAAGGCCACCAGTTATGACTAAACAATTGAAAATTTAGTTAGCACAAAAGATAAAGTTCATGGTTTGTTTTTTTTTAAAGCATTTCCTTTCTTTAAGGAAAAGTGGTGTGTGAGGCACACATGGTTCAAGCTTATTGATGAGATGCATATTAGTTATTTTACTAATGCTGTGATTAGATGCCATGACTGAAAGAAACTTAAGGGAGAGAAAGTTTGCTTTAGCTTACATTTGCAGATGTTTTAGAGAGCCCATAATGATGCAGGAAGGCATAGTTAAGGCAGCAAGAGCAGGAAGCTGACTAATCACATTTCCATCCACACGCAGGAAGCAAACATTGATCAGGAAACAGAATGAGGCCATAAACCCTCACAGTCACCCCAATAATATACTTGGTTAAACAAGTTTCTACTTCCTAAAGGTTCCATAACCTCCCCAAATAGGTGGCCAATGGTTCAAATAAATGGGCTTATGGAAATCTTTTTTTTTTTTTTAATTCAAGGCACAGCATGAGAGAATACTAAACTCAGTAATACTAAATAATACTAAATAACTCAATAATACTAAATTCAAAGTCACAGAAGGTTTAGCCTTAAAAAGATTCCATTCATTCTTCCAACAGTCTTGTTTGAGATCTCTCTCACAGATGTGGCAAGGTTCATGGGAGGTTCCAACCCTCCTTCAGTGATGTTGGGATTCATCACTCAACTGGCCAGAAATGCAAACCACACCTCTAAGCAAGAAATCCTTTCTCTTGTCCTTTTAATTTTCTGATGTTTGTTTGTTTGTTTGTTTGTTTGTTTTTACCTTCCTAGTAGCCTACCAATTTCAATATATTTTCATTTGCTTAAAATGTGTTTAATGCCTCTTTTAGTTGCTGTGTTGTTCTGTTTACTTTGAGAAATGGATTATTTAGAAATGTGATGTTTACATTTCTCCCAAACAAGACTTCTTTTCATAAATAGTCTTGTGCTGAGCACATTTGTTGAAGGTTGCAATGAAATCAACTTTATAAGTATTTACTTAGGATTATTGCTTTCAGTGACCTCTGGAAGAATGTATTTAATTCTCCCAATAAACTGATAAGTCGCTGAGCTAGAGACCTAGTGTTAAAACTAGAGAGAGAGAGAGAGAGAGAGAGAGAGCGCCAGAACCAAAGCCAGAGCCAGAGCCAGAGCCGGAGGATGGGGTGGGGGTTCCTTAATTCACAAATATACTCTTTTAGGTTTTTTATAACATAAATTTCGTTATAATTTATACATTTAGACACATCATCTAACATAATTATATTATGGAAGATAAATTGGTTGTTTTTGCCTTAATGTTAGGTAGTTAGAAATTAATATGTTTTAGTGTAATTGAGGATAGACCACTTTCTTCATAATCAGTTTAAGACTCCACTTCCTGTGTTAACAAATTAATATTGCAAATGAAAGAGGGTGATCTGTAATGGAAGGAGGTGAATCGTAAAAAATGCTTTCAATTCAGTTTAAAATACCAGCTAGACTTTAAAACCATGGTTATATTCTTAATACTTTCAAGGCAAAGGCAGAAGAATCAGGAGTTCAAAGCCAGCCTCACCTAAATATGGAGTTTGAGGGCAGACTGAGCTGCACAGTCTCTAAGGGAAAAATGTGAATTTGACACATTTCTAGATTCATCCAAGATTATGTTGATTCATCCAAACTTAAACCAAGAAGACACTTAAAAACCTTAAGCAGGACATGTAGGCTGCCCTTCTGCTAAAATCCCATAATCTCTGACTATCTCGGCATTCCCCTACCCTATCTGCAGTCACTCTACCTCCTGCAACTCTATGATGGTTACTGAGGTCATTAAAGAAGAAATTAATAAATCCTTAGTGAAATTCAGGAAAACAAAAACCATCAAAAGAAATAAATAACTCCCTTAAACAAAGTGAAAAGAAAAAAGAGAAAACAAAAAACAAAAAACATGGCAGCGTCCAGGCAGGCATGGTACAGGCAGAGAGGAAAGTTCTACATCCTTATCTGAAGGCTGTTAGTGGAAGTCTGCTTCCAGGCAGCTAGGATGAGGATCTTAAAGCTCAAACCCACAATAACACACCTACTCCAACAAGGCCACATCTACTTCCACAGGGTCACACCTTCTAATAGTGCCACTCCCTGGGCTGAGCATACACAAATCATCACATTCCACTCCCTGGTCACCATAGGATTATTCCAACATATGAGGCTATGGAGGCCATACCTAAACATAGCATAATAAAAGATACATTTAGTTCAACTTCCAAAGCCCCCATAGACTGTAGCAGTTTCAACAATGTTAAAAGTTCAAAATTAAAGGTCTCTTCTGAGCTTCATCAGATCACTTAACTGCAATCCCCAAAGCAAGTTAGGAAAACAGCTGGGCAAACTCCAAACTCTGCATCTCCATGCCTGATGTCGAAGAGTTCTTCAGATCTCCAACTCCTTTTTTTCATATACATTTTTTCTTTTATTGGATAATTTTTATTTACATTTCAAATGTTATCCACCCTTCCCAATTTCTCCTCCAGAAACCCGCTATCTCCCCCTGCTTCTGTGAGGGTGCTCCTCCTCAACTCCCTCCCAACTCCCTGCCCTGACATTCCCCTACACTGGGGCATTGAGCCTTCATAGGACCAAGGGCCTCTTCTCCCATTGATATCTCTGCGACGTATGTACCTGGAGCCATAGGTTCATCCTTGTGTACTCTTGGGATGGTGGATTAGTCTCCTGGAGCTTTGGGGGTCTAGTTGGTTGATATTGTTGCTCTTCTTATGGGGTTGTAAACCTCTTCACCTCCTTTCGTCCTTTAACTCTTCCCTTGGGGACCCCATTCTCAGTTCAATGGTTGGCTGCAAGCATCTGCTTCTGTATTTTTCAGGCTCTGGCAGAGTCTCTCAGGAGACAGTTACGTCAGGCTCCTGTCAGTCTACACTTCTTGGCAAACACAATATTGTCTGAGTTTGGTGGCTGTATGTATATGTGATGGATGCCCAGTTGGGGCAGTCTCTGGATAGCCTTTCCTCCAGTCTCTGCTCCACACTTTTTCTCCATATTTCCTCCTGTGAGTAGTTTTTCCCCTTCTAAGGACCAAAGCATCCATATTTTGGTCTTCCTTCTTCTTTGAGCTTCATATGGTCTCTGAATTATATCTTGGGTATTCCGAGCTTTTGGGCTAATATCCACTTATCTTTCTTGCCTGAAAAACAACTTCTTTTTCTGAGCTGGTTTCACTCCATTAGCAGATTTCCTCAGCAGATAACCTATGGCTCTGACATCTTGAAAATCTTGTTTCAATGACTGGGATGCACACATGATTCTATGGGCTCTTCCAAAGGGCTTGTTTCACTTCTTCAGCTCTGCTCTCTGTAGCGCTCTAAGCTCAGGCTGACCTACTCCACTGCTGCTGCTGTTCTTGGTGATCATCCCATGGTACTGGCATCTCCAATACCCTGGGTCTTCCGTTGCACCTAAGCTTCACACATAGCCTCTCATAGGCTCTCTTCAAGGTGCCAAACCTCAAATCCTTTGCATGACCCTTTCAGTCCTGAACCTTCAACTACATCTGAGGCTGTACCTTCACCAATGGCCTTCCATGGCCTCTCACAGTGCTAAAGCTTAGCCGCTTTTCTTGATCCCATTATGCCTTCAAAAACAGTACTACCTGGGTGACTGTTACACATGACCAAGTCTAGCTGCAGCACGAGGTACAATCTTGGCTATCTCTGGAACACAGCTTCTTGTGCTCTCAAAAAACACCTTTCAGAAGATTTTGAAAGACCCCAGCTTAGCAGCAGTAACGCCATTTTGCAAGGCTATATTTAAGATGACTGGTTCAGAGAAAGGTTAGAACACTGAGTACACAGCGGCTGCCAAACAAGATGTGTTTGGTTGAAGGCCTGGCAACAGGAGGACTGCTGTTGAGCACCTGACAATGAGAAAAGCCCCAGGAGAGGTCCCACACCCTGGTGGGGGGCCGAGTCAGTCGTTATGTTCCAAGAAGGTAGCTAAGAAACTTGCCCCCGGGCTGAACCCTTGGGGGGCCGAGTCAGCCGTTATGTTTCTGGAAGGTAGCTAGGAAACTTGCCCCCGGGCTAAACCCTTGCCATATTAGAATCCACCAATTATATCCCTGTAACCATGCATCTGCTTCTGTATGCTTGCTTCTGCTCCCCAAAATCCTATAAAAGCCCATCCTTGGTTCTGTGGGGCGCGCCAGTCCCCCGAGTGACTGAAGCGCCCGCAGGTGCCTGTGCCTGTGTATCCCGACAATAAACCAAATCCTCTTGCTGATTGCATCCTGTGGTGTCTTGGTCTGGTCTTTGGAGTTGGAGGGTCTCCATCCCGAGGGAAAGTTCTGCCTGAGAGCTTTTCATTTGGTGCATTGGCCGGGAAAGGAGATCCTCCACCCAGGGACCACCGACCACCCACTGGGAGGTAAGCCGGCCGGCGTCTGTCTGATTCTGTCTCGTTCTGCCTTATTCTGTCTGTTCTGTGAACGCTCGGCCAGGTCTGTTCTGTGAGCGCTCAGCCAGGTTCTGTGAGCACTCAGCCAGGTCTGTTCTGTGAGCGCTCAGCCAGGTCTGTTCTGTGAGCGCTCAGCCAGGTTGTTTGGAATTTGGGTGGGACGAAGAAGGAGCTGACGAGCTCGGACTTCTCGCCCCGCAGCCCTGGAAGACGTTCCAAGGGTGTTAGGGGCCCGACTTTTCGGGGCCCAATCTGGGAGAGGAGAAAGATCCGGACTAACGGCACCTCTGTCTGTATTTTTGGCTTTCAGAGGGCCCCGGACCTTTGCCACCTCCATCTGACTTTTTGCTTTCAGTTTGGTACCAAAGCCGTGCAGCACGCCTGTCTGTTGTTTGTTTGACTGTTGGTGTTGTTTGTTTTCTCTGTGTTCTAATCTTCCTTAGAACTAACATGGGACAGTCCCTAACAACACCCCTAAGTCTCACTCTTGATCATTGGAAAGACGTCCACAACCGGGCATACAACCAGTCCGTCGAGGTTAAAAAAAAAAAAAAGGAAAAGGGCAGACTCTCTACACATCCGAGTGGCCCACTTTCGGAGCAGGATGGCCAGTGAATGACACATTTAATAAGATCATTATTTTACAGGTTAAAGATCGGGTCGTCCACGGACATCCTGACCAGGTTCCTTATATTATCACTTGAGAGAGTCTCGCCTTAACCCCCCCCCCAGGCGGAACCCTTCGTGGACCCGAATTGGCCTCCCCTCAACCCCCAGCCTGTCCCCTCGGCCCCGCCCGGTCTGCCGGCCACGTCTTAAGAAACCTGTCCTCCCGGCAGACCCAAACTCCCCTCTCATAGATCTTCTCTCTGACAGGCCCGGCTGAAACGGAGGAGGCAGAGCCGCCGGCCAGATCAGTTGCCGGGCCACAGTCTGATAAGGGTTTCTCCCCTGTCGCAGGGAGATTACACAATAAGCGCGAGGTGATGCCCGATTCAACCTCCCAGGCTTTCCCACTTAGACAGGGAACCGGTGGCCAGACCCAATACTGGCCGTTTTCAGCAGCTGACATTTACAATTGGAAACAACACAACCCTTCTTTCTCCAAAGATCCGGTGGCACTCACCGACCTAATAGAATCTGTTTTACTTACCCACCAGCCTACTTGGGATGACTGCCAACAGCTCTTACAGGCCCTCTTAACCTCAGAAAAAAACAAAGAGTGTTCCTAGAGGCCAGAAAGCATGTTCTGGGAGATGATGGGCGTCCCACCCAGCTGCCTGAAAAAATTGATGCTGCATTCCCACTTAAGAGACCAAACTGGGATTTTAATACAGCTGAAGGTAAGGGACACCTACGCCTTTATCGCCAGTTGCTTCTAGCGGGTCTCCGAGGGGCTATACGACGCCCTACTAATTTGGCTCAGGTAAAACAGGTATTACAGGAAACAGGGGAAACTCCCTCCGCCTTTCTAGAGAGACTTAAGGAGGCCTACCGTATGTACACTCCCTATGACCCAGATGACCCAGGACAAATGACGAGTGTCTCTATGTCCTTCATCTGGCAGGCTGCTCCAGATATCAGGACTAAGTTACAGAGGTTAGAAAATTTGCAGGGCTATACATTACAGGATTTACTTAAAGAAGCTGAAAAGATTTTTAATAAGAGAGAGAATTGAGTCGAATCTTGGCCGCCGTAGTTCAGGGCCAAGAAAGGAAGGGAGATAGGGGGGAGCTCGAAAGGGGCTGAAGCTGGATAAAGATCAATGTGCCTATTACAAAGAGAAATGGCACTGGGCCAGAGAGTGCCCCAAGAAGCCTGGTGGACCCCGAAAGCCTCGACCACAAACCTCCCTCTTGGCTCTAGATAAAGATTAGGGAGGTCAGGGCCAGGAGCCCCCCCGCCCTGAGCCCAGGGTAACGCTTAAAGTTGGGGGGCAGCCGGTTACTTTCCTGGTAGACACAGGAGCCCAGCATTCAGTCCTCACCCAAGCTTCAGGACAACTCAGCGACCGGACGGCCTGGGTACAAAGAGCTACTGGTGAGAAACAATACCGATGGACTACGGACCGCCGGGTTCAGCTGGCTACCGGTAAGGTGACCCATTCTTTCTTACATGTTCCGGACTGCCCGTACCCTCTGCTGGGCCATGATCTGCTCACCAAACTAAAAGCACAAATTCATTTTGAGAAAGGAGGGGCCCGAATAACTGGCCCCCACGGAACTCCCCTTCAAGTTCTATGAATATAGACTATATGAACTGGGACAGGACAAGCCACAATCCCTAGAAATAGACACTTGGGTCACGAATTTTCCACTGGCTTGGGCAGAGACTGGTGGGATGGGGTTGGCGCTCCAACAGCCCCCCTTAATTATACAGTTAAAGGCCACTACAACTCCAGTCTCCATAAAACAATACCCCCTGTCACATGAAGCTTATCAAGGTATAAGGCCTCACATTACGAGGCTTCTAGATCAAGGCATCCTAGTCCCCTGCCGGTCGCCTTGGAATACGCCTCTTCTGCCTGTTAAGAAACCCGGCACTGGAGATTATAGGCCAATACAAGACTTGAGAAAGGTCAACAAGAGGATAGAAGATATTCATCTGACTGTTCCAAACCCTTACAATTTGCTCAGTAACTGTTCATCGATGAGAAACAGGGGTATGCTAAAGGGGTCCTAACACAAAGGTTGGGACTCTGAAAACGCCCTGTGGCCTACCTGTCTAAGAAATTGGACCCTGTGGCCTCCGGCTGGCCACCGTGCCTAAGGATGGTGGCTGCTATTGCTGTCCTGATCAAAGATGCTGGAAAATTGACTTTGGGACAGCCACTCACCATCCTAGCACCCCACGCAGTGGAGGCCTTGGTAAAGCAGCCCCCAGACCGCTGGCTCTCTAATTCTCACACCAAGCCTTGTTACTAGATGCAGAACGGGTTCAGTTTGGGCCTGTAGTCACCCTCAATCCTGCCACCTTGCTTCCTCTACCAGAGGAGGCAGAACAGCATGACTGCCTACAAATCCTCACAGAAGTACATAGAACCAGGCCGGACCTATTGGACCAGCCTCTTCAGAATGCTGACCACACATGGTACACGGATGACAACAGCTTCTTGGCAGAGAGAGAGCGAAAGGCTAGAGCTGCGGTCACTACGGAGGACAAAGTGATTTGGGCGAAAGCCCTGCCTGCTGGTACCTCCGCACAATGGGCTGAACTCATCGCCTTGACTCAGGCGCTCAAGATGGCAAAAGGTAAGAGGCTAAATGTATATACAGACAGTCGTTATGCCTTTGCCACAGCACACATCCACGGGGAGATCTACCAGAGGCGGGAGCTGCTCACATCTGAGGGTAAAGATATTAAAAATAAGGCTAAAATTCTGGCCCTCTTAAAAGCCCTATTCTTGCCCAAAAGACTGAGTATTATACATTGTCCAGGACACCAGAAAGGGCACAACCCAGAGGCACGAGGAAACCGGCTGGCCGATGCCACGGCGCGAGAAGCGGCCATGAACAAACAAATCTTGCCCTTAAATAGCCCAGACCAACCCACGTCCCCACCAGTGGGACAAACCAGTTGGGTTTATGCCCATGAGGACATAGGGCTCCTAGAAAAAATGGGGGCCATCTACCACCCTCAACTAAAACAGTGGGTCTACAAAGGACTTTTGAATTGATCTCCTTTTTACATAAATTAACCCATTTGGGGTTTAAGAAGATAAAAACCTTACTAGATCGGGAAGAGATAAATCTGTGTTTTTTTGAATTGGGACAAAGCGATACAAAAGGTGACTGAGAGTTACAAAGCGTGCGCTCAGGTTAACCCGGAAAGGACCATGATTGGACAAGGAGTTCGTCCTAGGGGACACCGTCCCGACATCCATTGAGAAATTGATTTTACTGAAATTAAACCAGGTATATATGGATACAAGTATCTCCTAGTGTTTATAGACACCTTCTCAGGATGGGTCAAAGCCTTCCCCACGAAGCACGAGACTACAAAAATGGTCACCAAGAAGCTCCTCGAGGAAATCTTTCCCAGGTATGACATGCCTCAAGCGTTGGGGTCAGACAACGGGCCCGCTTTCGTCTCCCAAGTAAGTCAGTTGGTGGCCAAATTGCTGGGGATTGATTGGAAATTACATTGTGCCTATAGACCCCAGAGTTCAGGTCAGGTAGAACACATGAATAGAACAATTAAGGAGACTTTATCCAAACTTACGCTTGCAACTGGCTCAAAGGATTGGGTGGCCCTCCTTCCCCTAGTTCTATATCGGGCCCAGAATACCCCGGGCCCCCATGGTCTAACTCCTTTTGAAATAATGTATGGAGCACCACCCCCATTTGTCCATTTCTTTGATTCAAACATTGCTGATTTTGCTGACAGCCCTTCTCTGAGGGCCCATTTACAGGCCCTACAGATTGTACAGAGAGACGTCTGGAGACCTTTGGCCGCTGCCTACCAGGACAAGCTTGAGCATCCCATTCCAGATTGGAGACACCGTGTGGGTGCGCAGATACCAGACCAAGAATCTCGAGCCACGGTGGAAAGGACCCTACACCGTCCTCCTTAGATCCACGCACCACACGTCAAGGCAGTCCGGTCTGAGGAATTGACTAATCACAACACTACACCCCAGACATGGAGAGTTCAGCGCACTCCAAACCCCTTAAAGTTAAAACTCCTACGTGGCTCCTCCTAGCCCTTTTGTGGCCTAGAGTCAGTGAGGGAATAAGCCCCCACCAGACAGAAATTTCTTGACCAAGTCGAGTGAAAGATTTCACTCAAAGTTAGCAAAAAAATGGGGGAATGAAAGACCCCAGCTTAGCAGCAGTAACGCCATTTTGCAAGGCTATATTTAAGATGACTGGTTCAGAGAAAGGTTAGAACACTGAGTACACAGCGGCTGCCAAACAAGATGTGTTTGGTTGAAGGCCTGGCAACAGGAGGACTGCTGTTGAGCACCTGACAATGAGAAAAGCCCCAGGAGAGGTCCCACACCCTGGTGGGGGGCCGAGTCAGTCGTTATGTTCCAAGAAGGTAGCTAAGAAACTTGCCCCCGGGCTGAACCCTTGGGGGGCCGAGTCAGCCGTTATGTTTCTAGAAGGTAGCTAGGAAACTTGCCCCCGGGCTAAACCCTTGCCATATTAGAATCCACCAATTATATCCCTGTAACCATGCATCTGCTTCTGTATGCTTGCTTCTGCTCCCCAAAATCCTATAAAAGCCCATCCTTGGTTCTGTGGGGCGCGCCAGTCCCCCGAGTGACTGAAGCGCCCGCAGGTGCCTGTGCCTGTGTATCCCGACAATAAACCAAATCCTCTTGCTGATTGCATCCTGTGGTGTCTTGGTCTGGTCTTTGGAGTTGGAGGGTCTCCATCCCGAGGGAAAGTTCTGCCTGAGAGCTTTTCAATTTAACCTCAATGATGCAGGTCTCTTGTTAATCACTGCTAATTTCTTAGCTCCAGCTAACCAGCATCAATTGTCCCAGTAGTCTTTTCTTGACTGTAAAGCAGGCCCACATGGCCGAAGCTACCAAGCTCTGCTGCTTTCAGGAGCTAGAACCTCCTTGTTCTATTACCTTACCACTAACCTCCTCTTTTCCAACTCCTTCACTGCCTAAGCTTAGTTATCCTGGATTCTTCTCTGTAGATTGACCTTGAACTCAAAGATATGCATGGGATTAAAGGTATGTGTGTACCAACATGCCTGGATTTAAGCTGGGGAACTTTGTCTCAGGCTGGCCTTGAACTCAGAGATCACCTTATCTTTATCTCTTGGGTTTAAAGGTGTTTACCACCATGCCTGAATCTATACTTGGCTGGGTAGAATTTTGCCCCAAAATTCCACTTCCTTAATTTGTTATCTCCTGTAACACAGGATTCAGCCCCATTTCAGTTCCTAATATCCCTTAAATCCTTGAACCATACATTTTATATTTTCCTTTCACAGCTTAATATGCTTGTTTAAAATGCTTTTTATGAGACTTAACCAGAGAACAAAGTGTAAGATAGACATTTTTGAGACTTCCCTTGTCAAGTAATTGATCTGATCTCTTCACCTTAGCCTCGGGCAGATGCTTCAAAGAATAGCAAAAAGTAGCCACATTCTTCACCAAAACAATCATTATGCCACATACTGAAATTCTTCTCCACTGAAACCTCCTGTACTAGGTCAGCACAGTTAAATAACTCTCAGCAACAAAGTCATCCATGTACCTACTAGGATAATCCATTAAGCTCAATTTAAAGCATTCTACTGCTTTCCAAATCCAAAGTCCCCAAATCCACATTCTTCCAAACAAAACTATGGTCAAGCCTATCATAGCAGTACCTTACTTTTAGTACTAACTTCTGTCTTAGGGTTTTACTGCTGTGAACAGACACCATAACCAAGGCAGTTCTTATAAGGAGAACATTTAATTGGCTTAAAGGTTCAGAAGTTCAGTCCATTATCATCAAGGTAGGAAGCATGGCAGCATCCAGGCAGGCAAAGTACAGACATAGATGAGAATTCTACATCTTCATGTGAAGGCTGCTAGTGGAAGACTGACTTCCAGAAAGCTAGGATGAGGGTCTTAAAGCCCACATCCACACCTACTCCAACAAGGCCACACCTACTTCCACAGTTTCACACCTTCTAATAGTGTCACTCCCTAGGCCAAGAACATATAAACGATCACACAAGCATCACCAACAGAATACAGGAAATGGAAGAAATAGTCTTGAGCATTGAAGATTCAATAAAATAAATACATTTGTCAAAGAAATTAAATCTAAATAATTCCTGCCAAAAACCTCCAGAAAATCTGGGATACTATGAAATGATCAAATAATAATAAAAGAAGGGGTAGATTCACATCCTGAAGGCCCAGAAAATAATTTCAACAAACCCAAAGGGAGTAAAATAACCCTAATGTAAAGAAACAGATACAAATACAAGAAGTTCACAGAACATCAAATAGATTGGAGCAGAAAATAAAGTACCTTTGCCACATAATAATCAAAGTACTAAACATTCAGCACAGATAAGTAATACTAAAATTTTCAAGAGAAAAAGAGTAAGTAACATGTAAAGAACTATAACTTGATTTCTCGGTGAACACTCTAAAAGCCAGAAGGGCTTGGACAGATGTCTTGCAGACTCTAAGAGACCACAGATGTCAGCTCAGAATACTTTACCAAGCAAAACTTTCAATCACCATAGATGAAGAAAACAAGACATTCCATGATAAACTCAAATTTAACCAAAATATATCCACAAATCCAACCTTATAGAAAGTACTATAAGAAAAAAATCTAACCCAAAAAGGTTAAAAAAACCCACAAAACCATGGGCAATAAATAATCTTACACCAGAAAAACAAATAAGGTAAGCACACACATGTGCACATGCATGCACACACATATACAAACACGCAAAAACACACATACTACCACCACTACCAATAGCAACAAATTAACAGTAATTTACAATCATCAGTCACTAATATCTCCCAATATCAATGAACTCAATCAGTCCCCTAATAAAAAAACAAAGACTAACAGAATGGATATAAAAATAGGATCCATCCTTCTGCTGCATACAAGAAATGCACCTCTATACCAAAGATAGACATTGCCTCAGAGCAAAGGGTTGATTAAAGATTTTCCAAACAGATGGACTTTATAAAAAGCTGGTGTAGCCATTCTAAATATTCAACAAAATAGACAAAAATAAAACAAAGTTAATCAAAAGGGACAGAAAAGACATTTCATACTCTAAAAAGGAAAAATCAACCAAAGTGAAATTTTAGTTCTTAACATCTGTTTCCCAAACTCCAGGGTACCTGCGTTAGTAAAGGAAACACTTTAAAAGTTTAAATCATACCTGGACTCTCACACATTGATAGTGTGAGCCTTCAATCCCTGACTCTGACTAGTGGATTGGCCATTTAGACAAAAACTAAACAGAAATACTGGAGCTAAAAGACATTATGACCCAATGTCCCTAACAGATGTCTACAGAACATTTCACCCAAACACAAAAGACTATACTTTCTTCTCAGCACCTCATGGAACATTCCCCAAAAATGACCACATTACACAAAGTAAGTCTCAACAGATGCAAGAAAATTAAAATACCCACTTCATCTTATCACACCACCATGGGTTAAAGCTGGATTTTAACAATAGCAACAAATCCATGGCAACTGTACAACTCTCAGCTGAATAACGTGGTCAAGGCAGAAATAAAGACTTCCAAGAGTTCAATAAAAATGGATGTACAACATACCCAAACTCATGGGACACAATAAAAGCAATGCGGTACGTCTGATATCACTAGAACAAAAAGAAGCTCACTAAGAGGAGTAGATGGCAGGAAATAATCAAACTTAGGATGAAATCAATAAAATGGAAAGAGAACAAAACAAAGAATTAATAAAACACAGAGTTGGTTCTTTGAGAAAATCGACAAGATAAACAAATCTTGTCCCAACTCAAAGATGGAGAAAGACAGTATCCAAATTAACAAAATCAGGAACAAAACGGGGGCATATAATAACAGAAATTGAGGAAATACAAAAAATCACTAGGCCATACTTTTATAAAGCCTGTACTCCAAAAAATTGGAAAATCTAAAGGAAATGGACATTTTCTCAATAGATACCACTCTCGAACAATATCATATAATTTAAATATACCTATAATTCCTAAAGAAATAGAAGTTTCCTAATCCACTAACCCCCCAAAAATAATAACTCCAGGAATAGATGTTTTTAGTGGAGAATTCTATCAGTCATTCAAAGAAGAGATAACACTAGTACTATTGCTCATATTCTACGAAATAGAAGGAACATTGTCAAATTCATTTTATGAGGCCACAGTCACTCTGATACTGAAACCACACAAAGAAAGATAATTACAAACCAATTTTCTTCATGAACATAGATGCAAAAATAGTCAAGAAAGATCACCCAGCATGATCAAATAGTCTTCATTCCAGACATACAGGGATGGATCAACATACAATAATCAGTCAATGTTTCCCACCACATAACAAACTGAAAGAAAAAAAAAACCTACATGATAATCTCACTAGATGCTAAAAAACTGTTTGGCAAAATCCAACATCCTTTCATGATAACAGTCTTGGAGAATTCAGGGATAAAAGGGACAGACATACTGAAACATAATAAAGACAATTTACTTCCTATAGCCAACAGCAAATTAAATGAAGAGAAACTCAAAGCAATTCCACTAGAATCCGGAAGAAGAAAAGGCTGCTTTCTCTCTCCATGTGTGTTCAATATAGCAATTGAGTTCTACCTGGAGCAATTAAGACCATTGAAGAAGATAAAAGGGATACAAGTTAGGAAGAACTTAAAATATCTTTATTTGCAGATAAATATCTATATTTGCAGATGGAATATATAAGAGACAGCAAAAATTCTATCAGGGTGCTCCTATAGCTGAGGGACATGTTTAATGAAGTGGCTAAATACAAGTTAACTCAAAGAATCAGTAGCTCTCCCATATAAAAATGATGAATGGCCTGAGAAATGAAAAAACACCCTTCAAAATAGCCACAAACAATATAAAATATCTTGGGGTAACTAACCAAGCAGAGGAGAGAATTTCATGGCAAAAGTATCAAGCCTTTGAAGAAAGAAATAGAAAAAAATATCAGAAGATAGAAAGATCTTGCTGATTATGGATCAGTAGGAATAACATAGTGAAAATGGCCATCTTAACAAAAGCAATCCACAGTTTTAAGGTAATCTCCATCAAAATTCTAAAGAAACTCTTTACAGAGCTTGAAAGGATAATACTCAACTTCCTATGAAAACATAAAAAACCTAGGATAACTGAAAAGCCCTGTATAATAAAGAACATCTGGAGGCTACCACCGTTCCTGATCTTATGAGCTATAGCAACAAAAACTGCATGGAAATTGCATAAACCAGACAGGCAGATTAATAAAATAGAGTCAAAGACCCAGATGTAAATCCAGTGTATGGCCACCTGATTTGTTAAATTTAATTTAATTTAATTATTTACTGCCCTCCTCCCTGTTACCCTCTCCAACAATCCTTCCCCCTCCTCCTCTCCTCTGAGTTGTAGGGAGGATATCCTTGGTGAAGCTAAGGAACCCTGAAAAGGGATGAGAAGAAGAATTTTAGAGTCCCGAGGGGTTCAAAACACCAAGAGAATAGGACCCACATAATCAACTAAGTGAGGCTCATAGCGGCTTACAGAGACTTAAGCAGCAATCTTGGATCCTCTATGGTTCAGAGCTAGGTCCTCTGTATATGTGTGTTAGGCTGCATAGCTTGGTGTTCTTGTGGGACTCACCACATTGGGAGTTGGGAATATTTCTGACCCTTTTGTCTCTTTTAGGACCCCTTTCCTTCTACTGGGTTGCTCTGTCTGCCTTGATATGAGGGTTTGTACCCAATCTTACTGTAATATTTGTTAAACATTTTTAGTTGGTATCACTGGCAAACCTGCTCTTTTTTGAAGGGAAATGGAGGAGGAATGGATCTAGAGCAGACAAGGTATGTCTGAGAGACGGGGATGTGTGGAGGGGTAACAGGGAGGAATAGAGGCAGGAAAAACTTTGGTGAGGATGCAATATACATAAAGAGAACAAAAGCATTTAAACAGATTCATAACAAAGGAAGAAATAGGAATAGTAATAAAAACACTTTGTACAAAAAGAAAGCCAGGAAACAAAACTGAGGCCCAGATACATGCAATACTAAATACTACATACAGTCTTTGGAAAAAGATCTACAACTATGAAGGTTTAATTTATTCAAAAATTAAAAATAGAAACAGAGGGTCCACCCCCCAAACTCTTTCTACAAGTCCAGTGTCACTCTAATACCAAAAACAGGTAGGGACACACGAAAACACCGAAAGTACAGAGCAATATCCAGGATGAATACAGATCCAAAACCCCCAATGTCTAACTTTTTGTCAGTTTCTTTCAAATTTAGTCCTTGGGTTTGATTTGCATATGTTCACTGGTATTTCTTAGAGCATGGTTCATTCTCTCTCTATCTCTCTCCGTGTCTCTCTCTGTGTCCCCTCTCTCTCTCTCTCTCTCTCTCTCTCTCTCTCTCTCTCTCTCTCTCTCCCTCTCCCTCTCCCTCTTCCTCTTCCTTTCTCTCCTTCCCTTCATTCCGCTCCTCCCCTTCCCTTCCTCTCCCTTCCCCTTCTCCCTTTCTCTTCCTTTCCCTTTCTTTCCTGTCCCTTTCTACCTCTCCCTCCGTTTTCCTTACCCCTTTCCTGTTCTCCCTCCTTCTACATCTCCTTTCTCCTCTCTCACTTTCCCTTTCCTCTCGCTATTCCCTTCCATCTTTTCCTCCATCTCTTGTTCCCCTTTTGTCCCCATCTCACCCCCCCTTTCTCCATTAACCTTGCCTGGAGTTTCGTAAGCTTCTAAGACTGTATATTCTTGGCGTGTATTCATTGTTGTCCTTGTTTTGTTTTTTTTGAGTTGGAGTCCCATGGTGACCTAATCTGACCTTGAACTCCCTATACAGCTCAGGGTAACCTTGAGTTTCTAATTCTCTGGACCCCACCTCCTAAATTCTGGGGAGTTGCTTTACTGTTCCTGGGTAGCCTAAAGTTTGTGAAGTCATGGTTTAGAGACCCCTCAGAAGGAAGACCTTCCTTCCTTCCCTTACTGAAAACAGAAAACTCGAATGACCTTTCCGGCCCAACGGGGTTGCATATACACCAGAGAGTCAGAGTGTGGACATTTGCAACTCTCTTGATAGTAATTACTAGGGAGAATAAGGTGGCTTTACAAACAGATCTTAAATAGCATGGGAGATATGGACAAAGTTCAAAAAGACTGTGCCTTACACTGAACCTTTTGCAAAGATTTTTAAAGATTGTACAGTTGGAATGTTGCAGCTCCAGTCTGATTAAAACTCATCCTGAGCTATCTTCAGCCCTCATATTAGCCATTTCTTCTTTTTTATCTTTTTGAGAATAGTTTGGATTTTTATTTTTACATGTTGCTCAACACAAATTTATGCAGATGATTATTATATTTGTGTCTTTCAAGTCATATGAGTGAAAAATAGAGATATTTTGTATTTTTTGGTATACAGCGAAAAGAAAATTCAGAAGGGCCTGGTGCTTTAGAAAGTTTACAACAGAGCACGTGAATGCCCAGTTTGGGTAACTGCATAATTCATAATGCAGCATGATTAAATTGAAAGGTATCTTATTGACTATAGATGTTCTACATATGGATCTGACTACTTACTAGGAGCATTTACGTGTTTTCTATTCCAATGCTTCTTACCTATACACTCTCAGAGAATAGAGAACAGTCTTATTTAAGATTTTCAAGGTCAAAACCATGATTCAAGTCACACAGTCAATGTATCTGGTGCACTTCTCTATGGCTCTTGGGTTGGTAATGACTGGGTTCACTTCCAGTCCTGTTCTGTGAACTTCAGTGCCATTCCTTAGCCAGCGAGTAACTAGAAACATTCCTGTCACATCATTTCCTCGAGTCCCTCCAAACACGACAATCTTTTTAATAGGTTCTTCAGCAACACAAGATGTCATTTTACCCAATACTAAAATTTGGTCTGATTTCTGCAATTCAGAAGAGAGGCAGTCAAAGAATGCTTAACTTCTGTTAAAAGTTTTCAAGTTTAGATCTAAGTGAGAAGAAAAAAATACAGCTCTTTTGTGAACTGACCACAAAACTGTTTCTGTCACAACTTCCAAGCTTGTTTACTCTATGGGTACTTCCTCCTGTAATCCCTCCCTTACCACATCTGGATTAAAATATGCACAGATCCAGGGTAGAGATGCAGCTGTTAACTTCTCACCGACTTGGATGGTCAGCAGATCAAAGTACACTTGTGTTAGCATCTCCTGGTATAAAAACTCTGTTTTCTACTCAGAATGATTATTTACAAAATAATACCACATTAAGCCCAATCCTCCCAAATATAACAATGTGACTTATTCAGTGTTTTTGTTTCTACTGACATTTAAAAATATTTTCAAAGTAAGCAAGGCACTTTTCCTGATATGAAGGCATTGTTGTCTCTGACCTCCTTTTGAACAGCATCCTTCCTTTTCAGCATAGATGTCCACAGTCAGAGGCACAAGAGCCCAGTCATGATATGGTTAGTGACACAGAACATGGCAGATATGCAGCAGGCAAAAATGTTCAATCCTGAGGAGAGAACAAACTTCTTTTTGTTTTCATTTTTTTATTGGATATTTTTTATTTACATTTCAAATGTCATCCCCCTTCCTGGTTTCCCATCAATAAACCCCCTATTCCATACCCCTCCTCCTACTTCTGTGAGGGTGTTCCCACTATTACTGTATGCAGTGCAATGTGTGCTTTGAGCTTTAGTGAAGTTTTGTTTTTTTGTTTTTTGTTTTTTAATGAATTTGCATGCTCTTGCATTTGCAGCATAGATGTTGAGAACTGAGAGTTCATCTTAGATTTTTTTCTTTGAAGAGTATGAAATGTCCTTCCTTATCTTTTTTGATAACTTTTGGTTTAAAGTTAATTTTATTTGATATCTGAATGGCTACTCTAGCTTATTTCTTGGGACCATTTACTTGGAAAATTATTTTCCAGCCTTTTTCTCTGAGGTACTGGCTGTCTTTGTCACTGGGGTGTGTTTCCTGTATGCAGCAAAATGCTGGGTCCTCTTTATGTATCCAGTCTGTTAGTCTATGTCTTTTGGGGAATTGAGTCTATTGATGTTGAAAGATATTAGGGACCAATGATTGTTGTTTCCTGTTATTTTTGTTGTTAATGGTGGAATTATGTTTGTGTGCTATCTTCTTTTGGGTTTGTTGAAAGACTTTTTTTCTTGCTTTTTCCAGGGTGTAGTTTCCCTACTTGTGTTGAAGTTTTCCATCTATTATTCTTTGTAGGGTTGAATTTGTGGAAAGATATTATATAAATTTGGTTTTGTCATGGAATATCTTGGTTTCTCCACCTATGTTAATTGAGAGTTTTGCTGAGTTTAATAGTTTAATAGCCTGGGCTGGCATTTGTATTCTCTTAGGGTCTATATGACATCTGTCCAGGATCTTCTGGATTTTAGAGTCCCTGATGAAAAGTCTGGTGTAATTCTGATAGGTCTGCTTTTATATGTTACTTGACCTTTTCACCTTACTGCTTTTAATATCCTTTCTTTGTTTTGTGCATGTCATGTTTTGATTATTATGTGACAGGAGGAGTTTCATTTCTTGTTCAGTCTATTTGGAGGTCTGTGGTCTTCTTGTGTATTCATGGGCATCTCTTTGGGCTAGGGAACTTTCCTTCTATAGTCTTGTTGAAGATATTTACTGGCCTTTTTAGGTTGGGAATTTTATCTCTATTCTATACCTATTATCCTTAGGTTTGATCTTCTCATTGAGTCTTGAATTTCCTGGATGTTTTGGGTTAGGAGCTTTTTGCCTTTTACATTATCTTGGACAGTTATGTCAATGTTTTCTATGTAATTTTCTGCCCCTCAGATTCTTTCTTCTATCTCTTGTATTTTGTTTGTGGTGCTTACATCTATGAGTCCTGATCTCTTTGCTAGTTTTACTATCTCCAGAGTTGTCTCCCTTAGTGATTTCTTTATTGTTTCTATTTCCATTTCTAGCTCCTGGATGGTTTTGTTCAATTCCTTCACCCACTGGTTATATTTTCCTGTAATTCTTTAAAGGATTTTTGTGTTTCCTCTTTAAGGCTTCTACCTGTTTGCCTGCATTGTTTCTTATTTCTTTAAGGGAGTTATTTATGTCCTTCTTAAAGTCCTCTATCATCAACATGAGATGTGATTTTTAATCCAAATCTTGCTTTTCAGTTGCATGTTGGATAAATCTGGGGCTTGCTATGGTGGGCTAACTGGATCCTTTTTATTAGGTGCAAAACCACTTAGAATTGCCATTTCTGTTTGATGAATTGATTCCCTTCTCATGAGGAATAATTGTCTCCATTTCTAATAGCATTCTTGGCTCTATAATCTAATTTATCTAATATTAATATGGACACACTAGCTACTGGTGTTTAGTTCCCACATGGTATATTTTTCCTTCCATTTACTTTAACCTCTTTTTGTCATCATTTTTAAAGTTAATATCTTACAGGCAGAATATATTTGAAACTTGCTTTCTCATCTACTATAACAATTGCTGCTGTCCATTTGAGAGAAAAGTTGACTTATGACACTTAGACTGAATATATTCATTGATGCTTTAGTTTAAATTTATTATATTATTTGGTTTCTCTTTGTCTCATTTAGCAGTTTTCATATATCTTCTTTTCCTTCTTTTTAACAAATTCAGTTATTACTTTTCATTCTTCTTTTTCTACTTTAATGCTTTAATTTTGTTTTGCTATCCTACTGTTGTTTTAGAATTTCCAGTATCCACCTTTAGCTATTATGATCTTAAACACTATGCCATTCTATATACATAAGAAAAATTTAATAGCAATACAGAAGTCAAATATTCCTAATTGAAAAATCTCAAATATGGAATGCTTCCAAATATAAAAGCATTGAGCTTAATTTGACATCATAAGAAGATACCTGTGTGTGTTCTCATGGGACTAATTACTTTGTAAGGACAGGTACACCAACCCTCTATACAATTAGTTTTGACCTCTGTGCACAAGATGTAGATGAACATTTACAATGCCATGTTGAGACTTACCTCCAACATATTACATTCAGGTTTACAAATAATCCTAAATCTCAGAGTCCTGGCTCTGAGCATTCACAAAGGATGCTCAGCTTGTCCTCAAATTCTCCCCTCCACCATATCCCATTCTCCACGCTCCCCGCTCTGTCCTTTTCTTGTTCTCTCTCTCAATCCTTTTCCCCATCTCTATCCTTACCCTCCTTACCATCCTTTCTCCCCTACCTCTTCATCCATTTCTCTTGCCCTTTCCCCCTCACCATCCTTTCCCCCTTACCATCCTTTTCTCCCCTCACCATCCTTTTTCCCATCTCCATCCTTTCCCCCATCATTATACTTTCTCCCCTTCATTCTTCCTCCATCCTTTCAATCCTTTCTCCATTCTCCATCTTTCCCTTAGTTTTCTCAGTCATCTAATCTCATGTATTTAAAATTTCACATGACTTTGTCGTTCTTATTAACCAACCTTCTTGTTAACTGTTATGCAACAAGAATATTTCTTCTGTGTTTATTTACACATTAAACATTTCTGGTATTTGTTTTTCTTTTTTTTAAAAGAATTGCATTTTAGTCAGATTCCCTGGGTCTTTTGTCTTACAGACTTCCTTTAATATCCTCTGGTGCAGAGTCCTGCTGGTGAGGCAATATTTTGCATGTGAAAAGAAGCTCTGTTTTTTATTTACTTGAGAAAGTTTTGTTAAGTTAAAAGTCATTGAATTATTATTTATGAGGCTCAATGTTTTATAGGTTTAAAGATGACAGGAATCCTGTCAGTTTTTTCTTTGTATCTCTGTACTTAGCTTTATATGTATTTTCTTCTGGTTATTGTTTGATTTTTCTCTTTATCTTGGTTTTGTACAGTGATGTGTGTGTTCCTGTCCACCTATTCCTAACTGTCTCTTTATCACTCCTAAAACCTAAAGACAATCACTGATTGTTCTTTCCTACCTTCTTTGTTCATTATTAAAGTAAAATCAAAATCAAATAAGCTATTTCAGTAGACCCATAACTCCTAATGAAAACGATACAGTAATTAGAAGTCTCCACCAACTAAAAAAATTAGGGCTAGTTGAATTCAGGGCAGAATTCTACCAGATCTTTAATGAAAAAAAATAGTACCAATATATTTCAAATAATTACAGAAAATAGAAACTGAAGTGACATTTTTAATTTGTTTTATGAAGGTACTATTAACCTGATGCTAGAACCACACAAAGACCCAACAAAAAACGTGTGGACCAATATTTCTTATGAACATAGATACAAATTTTTTCAAAACAATTTACTGATTAATGCTAAAAACACATTAAAAGGTTATCCACTATCATGAATTTGGACTTCATCCCAGAATTTCAAGAAAGGTTAAACATATATAAATCAATAAACATAGTCTGATATATAAACAGACTGAAAGACAAAAACCATATGATCTCATTAGATGAAAACAAGGCATTTGACAAAATCCAACATCCCTTCATGATAAAATTTCTGGGGAGAATAGTAACTCAAAATATATACTTCTTTGCAATAAAGGCAATTAGGCAAGCATAGCCAACACCAACATAAATGGAGAGAAATTTAAAAGACTTTCCCTAAAATAAGGAACAAGACAGAAATCTCTACTCTTTTCATTCCTATTGAATATAGTATTTAAAATCTTAGCGAGAGCAATAAGACAACTGAAGGATACAAATGGGGAAACAAATAAGAAAGTCAAAATATCTTTATTTGCTAAAAGGTCCAAGATATCCCACCAGTCAACATCTACAGCTGATAAGCCCTTTCAGCAAAGTAGAATACAAAATTAAAATTTTAAAGGAGCAATTTAAAAAACTATACAAATGACAAACAACCTGAGAGTGGAATCAGGGAAGCTGTGCCTTTCACAAGAGGGTCATAAAATCTTTCTTCAGGTAACATTAATGAAGCAAGTTAACAACTTATATGATAAAAACTTCAACACACTGAAAAAAACATTGAAGAGGGCACCAGAAAATGGATAGATCTCCCAGGATGATTGATTGGTAAGGTTAAGATAGTGAAAATGCCTACCCTACCCAAAGCCACCTACAAATTAATTGCAATCATCCTGAGTGGAGTAAGGCAGCCCCCAAAGACAAATGCAATATGTTTTCTCATATATATATATATATATATATATATATATATATATATATATGAATGATAGGTGGGTTTCAAACCTTCAATATGCACGCTACTACCTATTGTAACCACACTAGTGAAATATTGAATAGGGGACTACTGTGTGGGGCCTCCTGGACTGGAATAGGGTGAAGGGAGACAGAGTCAGGTGCAGGTACAGCCTTAAAGACTGATGGTCTCTGGACTGTCTAGCTCTCTAACTATACTGAGTGCTCATTGATAACTTCTAAAATGCTAAAATCCTCTGGTCTAGGTGATTAACACCTGTAGCCTAGTGCCTGGGGTTTATGTAATGTAGCCTTTGTTCTATATCTGCATGGTTCTAACTTCCAGCCTGCTAGTTGAAGTCACAGGAACAAAAGCGAATTTAATCTTTATTTCTAAGTTCTCTCTAAAAAGTTCTTCCTAAAAGGTTATATGAAAGTTCTCAAAGGTTCTTCTCTCTATAGAGTTCTTCCTTTCTCTTCTCCTACTCTCTCCTCTTGCTCTGATGTAATAAAATCTTTCCTCCCAAATGCCATTATTCCCAATGCCTTTACTCCTAATGTCATTTACATACAATTGTCATTCAATGTAATTGGACTCAGTCTTTTATTTCTTTTTCTAGGAGAATATGGTTTATCCAAGAATCCCCCACCCTTGTTTTTAAACAAAAGTTCAGTAGCTATTCAAATATAAATTCAAATCATAAATTGAATATGAAATTTACAACACAGAATGTTTACATGCATATCCATTAAGAGTAATTATCTGGCCAAACATTCATTATCTGTCACTAGTTCTCCCGGTTAATGGAGAGTTAAAGACCATAACTAAGTTATCATTGGTGAAGTTTTGTATAGATAAACCCAATTAACATTTTATCTTCTGTCCTTGAACCTACAGTAAATCAGTAGTTCTCTTTTCACAACTTATGGTTATTGTTTTACAATCTCTTCGGGTGAGCTCTAAGATATAGATGCCTGGTTGCTATCTTTGAAACAATCAACTTGTGACACTTGAAGATTTGCATTCCAGTTTTAACACTGAGAACTTAATAGCAGTCTTATTATAAAAGAGCTTAATAATTACTAATATAACTTTAGGAATTCTTATAGGATCATCATTGCGAAGAGGCATCTATTTGTATAGCATCATACAACATAGTACATCTTCATTGTTCTGCAGAGATCTGCTCAAAAGTTTAGACTAATACCTCATGATACATATATACATTGGAATCTTTCCTAAAATGTAATCTTGGCCTTGTCTAAAGAAATGAATCTGTCAATAACTTTTTTTTTGTTGTTGTTCTTTTTTTTTTTCCGGAGCTGGGGACCTAACCCAGGGCCTTGCGCTTCCTAGGCAAGCGCTCTATCACTGAGCTAAATCTCCAACCCTGTCAATAACTTTAATAGTCCGTGGTGGAACCATCTCAGAAAGACTGCCTGGTAGTTTTTAGCTTCTCTTTGATGGCTCCTGGCAGAGGACTAAGGCATGTGTAGCAGACGTTCTTCTACAAAGGAAGGGGAAATAGAATATAGTGTTATAAAGATGAAAAGGGGGAACTAGAAGGTTTAAATAGGGAGAAGAGTGGAAGAGAAGGGCCACAGAGGGATATGAGGAAGGACACACAACACTTAGGCTATCTGAAAAAGCCATGGAAGTCTCCTACTGTAGAATCTTCCTAAAATAAAGAGGATTTGCTTGGACATAGAACAATTGAAAGGTGCTATCGCTGGAAGACCTACAGTATAAAGAAAAATGTTCAAGTTTCTTTTTCACTATAAGGATATGTGAGATGGAAATTGCATAAAAATGGAAAGCTGTGGCAACGGTCAAATATGCAGGGAAATAGGAAAGGTATTTTTCTTGTTTTATGAAATCTTCTTATAAGATAATTTGCAATTTGGATAAACAGAATAGATTGTCATAACATGTATGGAGGTGAAATAAATAAACCCAGAAAGAGACTTCAGAGAGAAGTGATAGTACTCTTTGGTAGGAGTCATATAGTTTATGTGAGGTAGGCTGCATTATTCACAAATGAACACCTCAAGTTCATAATGCTGAATCCACCCAAAAGCAACTAGTAAGAGCTCAAAGCAAGTATGCCTAGCAAGCCATTTAAATAAATAACATTAAAAAAATAGAAATCTATTCTACCTGAATACAGGAGCATATACACAAGTTAGAAATGGAATTTTATGTGTTGAGAATTTTCCAAATATAGATTTTTCCATGAGCACTTTGCCAATTTGTTGAAATACCAAAACGAAATATCTTCTCATTAGTTGATAGGAATAGCTGATTGGCTTCAGGAATCAAGGAAATACACAGCTCCAATTTCTGCAAATATCACTTCCTAATTGGGATGAAAAATGATAGGGTGATTAATTATGCACAGCCAATGATGACCTTCTTCATTTGGATTCATGAATTTTTGTGAGCCATCTTTTTCAGATACTTTATTTATATAAGAATCAAAATGAAGTGAACTTGGCATCAGGCTTTTATATCTCTGAATCACCAAGAATGGAGCAAATATTATTAATAAATAATGATATATATCCAAACACATTGCTCTTACTGAGACTTTATTACTGCTAATATTATTTATTTTTAGGTGTGCTGTATACTGAATGTGTAAAATAAAATTTTAAATATTTACTCCATCCTCATGACATTTCTTACTTTCCATTTTGTAGGATCTGTAAATGTGCATAATAAAGTTTATTATTTACATTTACAAGTACAGTTTATTTTATATTCTTTATTATAATAGCATTCTCTTATGTACATATGAGGATGCATATAAAATGTATGAGTATATTTTATTCTGTTACATATTATCAATTGTAGAAATCGGTCTTCTCTATAATTTGATAACTGGAAAAACCAGATAAACCTAGGGAAGCTTGTATACATTGGAGAATCAGCTCTGGCACCTTTTCTTGCTCTGAGGCACCATGTAATAGGACCAAGAACCTTCAGATACTCAAATGGTTGTAGGTGACTTTAACACTGTCCATATATGAGACCATAGAAAAGGTAAAAGCCTTACAATAATTTCCCCTTTCAAAAAACATGCAGCAATACTCAACCAATTACCGAAGAGATTAGGTAAATTGCTGCATGTAAAGCAATTAGAATAGTGTGTAGCCATGAAACTCAAGACTGATGATCAAAATGCGGATGCTTCACTCCTTCTTTAAAAGGGGAACAAGAATACCCTTGGCAGGGAAGAGAGAGGCAAAGATTAAAACAGAGACTGAAGGAACACCCATTCAGAGTCTGCCCCACATGTGGCCCATACATATACAGCCACCCAATTAGACAAGATGGATGAAGCAAAGAAGTGCAGACCGACAGGAGCCGGATGTAGATCTCTCCTGAGAGACACACCCAGAATACAGCAAATACATAGGGGAATGCCAGCAGCAAACCACTGAACTGAGAACAGGACCCCCTTTGAAGGAATCAGAGAAAGAACTGGAAGAGCTTGAAGGGGCTCGAGACCCCATATGAACAACAATGCCAACCAACCAGAGCTTCCAGGAACTAAGCCACTACCCAAAGACTATACATGGACTGACCCTGGACTCTGACCTCATAGGTAGCAATGAATAGCCTAGTAAGAGCACCAGTGGAAGGGGAAGCCCTTGGTCCTGCTAAGACTGAACCCCCAGTGATCATGATTGTTGGGGGGAGGGCGGCAATGGGGGGAGGATGGGGAGGGGAACACCAATATAGAAGGGGAGGGGAGGGGTTGGGGGGATGTTCGCCTGGAAACCGGGAAAGGGAATAACAATTGAAATGTAAATAAATACTCAAGTTAATAAAGAAAAAAAGAAAAAAAAAGAATAGTGTGTAGCACTCATTAGTACTTGCTGCTTGCACTTACATTAGTGGCAGCAATAGTAAATGCTAACGCTTACCTGGCACTTATGAAATGCTATGTGGGCACTATTCTATACATCTTTGCATGAGTCAATTCACTTAATACTTATTAAAAAGAAACAGAAACCACCTGATAAGCTGGTTTTAACTCTACTTTTGTATAAAGCCAGAGACACTTAGTTTTCTACGGAAGCGTGCATTCACTGCCTTCTCTGTGAGGAATCCATGCTTCTGGTTAGAACAGAAGAATGGGTTGGGAGCTTCATTGAAATAAGCTTGAAAAGAATAGTTTGGCTAAATTGTCCTGAATCAGATGAAGTTATCTTATGAGGCTATTTCCTTGCCCTGAACATCATATTTGACCATCAAAGTCTCAATTGTTTTTCAACATGAAATGAGCAATTTATCACTAATGTTTAAAATTTACTTTGAAATGATTTTGGCAGTATAAAAATGATTTAGGGAGTTGGGGATTTAGCTCAGTGGTAGAGCGCATGCCTAGGAAGTGCAAGGCCCTGGGTTCGGTCCCCAGCTCCGAAAAAAAAAAAAGAACCAAAAAAAAAAATGATTTAGACATTGATACTTAAAAAGAAACCAAACTAAATTAGGCTTCCCCCTCTCACTTTCTCTTTCTCTCTTCTCTCTCTTTCTCTCTCTCATACTATCTCTTACATACTCTCCCTCCCAATCTCCTTTCTCTCTCTCTTCTTTCTGCCCTCCTTCCCTCTCTCCTCTCTTGTATGTGTGCTCATGTACAAATGTGCACTTATGCACATGTGTATTTGTCTGGTTTTATTTATTAGTGCAAATGAATTACAGCATTCTCAGAGGCATGTACTTTGGTCTCAGATGATGATGGCTAAATACATAGATAAGAAGTAGAAATTAGTATAGGAAAGGCCTAGGATACTATTTTCCCAAGGTCCCCAGTGACTTGTGTCCTCCAGATAGACCTTGTCTCCCATAGAATTTACAACTCCTCAAAATAACACTAGCACATGGTGACAATGTATTTAAATAGATGAGTATGTGGGTAAGGTTTACATCATCACAGGGTCTGTAGCCTTTCTTGGGATACTACAATGAGAAATAGATTGATAATACATTGTTAAGTGAATAGGCAACCAACCAATGGCCATTTATAGTGTCTTCTCTACTTTGAGGGTTTCCTCTTTGGAGAAATCTGTAGTTGAGTCAAGCCTGAAGATGGTAATAATACTTCTGGAAAAATGCTGAAATATAAAAGTTAAACTATCTGGGCCATTTCTTCTAGGGTCACCTAACCCTTTCCATGACTGTGTGGGCCCTATGAGGATGGCCAGTCCTGGATAAATCTTGAAGCTTTCTTCCAATGTGAGAAAAGAACTAGAAGTGATTTTGAACATCACCTAGACAGGTAAGAGAGAACCAAGTATCCTGGGACATTTGCAGTTATTTTCATTTGCCTTTATTGCTTCCTTAAAGACTTCTCCATGACCCTATTCTCTCATTTTTTTAAATTCCTTTTCTTACCTTCTTTCCATTATTCATCTCTTACATTCTCCCCATTCTCTCTCTGTTCCTTTACTGATCATGAACAGATACCTAGTAAGTTCTGAGCAGGTTTTTTACTGACTGATGCTTGTGTAGAAACTCACTTTTGATCTGGGGACCTTGTTTCTATACATAAGGCTTTCATGGTTGCAGTAGTGGTCATGTTAGAAAAAGCCTTACCATGAATGCTGTTCTATAAGGTGCCTTAGGGAGTGCTTTAGTGATTTACGCAATGATGGGTTCTTTCTATACAACCATGCTTGAAAGCATAGAACTGCTTTAGTCTTGTATTACAGCTGCCTGCTCTTTTTTAAGGAAACATCTTCAGAAGTTTAAGACAAAATTTGCCTGCTAGATATTTTATGGCATGATTTCCCCACTTGGTACTGGTGCAAAGCCAAGACCACTCCATAACTCCAGCTATACACAGAAAGCAAGCAGAGAAGGGAGCACAGAAACCCATAAGCATCTGTGGAAATCAACCAGGAGATCCATTTGGAAAATGAAAAGGAAATTGTAAGGAGTATTTACAGTATTCTGAGGAGAAAAAGATATATTTGCAAATTTTATTGCTGGATTTTATAGAATTCTTAATGTATTTCTCTCTGATGCTGCAGTAAAATTATATATTGAAGACCAGATATACTTTGTATTTTCACTCTCAGGCACTGTAGCTCTCATACCATGAATCTTTTATTTCTTCCTTTAAAATAAACAAACAAGCAAGAATGAAGTCATATGTTGAACACTTAAATTTGTTGCCAACTGAAGCATATGTGAGATATACCAAGGTGGCTGAGAGAGGCATGCCCCTACCTTAAAGAGATTCTAGTGTATTGATTACAGACATAAGCACATGCACCTGCACATGACTGAAACGTTTGAAAAAGAAGGGAAATTAATATTGTCAAATACTTGTAAACAAAGTCTGAATCTATGGGTGAAACTAGACATAAAAGGACAAAGGTCATGAAAAAAGATATAGATTTTATTTTATCTGCTTTGTAGTCATGATCAAATTTACAGACTATAAATTCCTACTTAGATTTCAGGTACTATATGCTCCTAAATGCTTCCCTGAAAACATTCTCTTGCAGAGCTCACTAATGCAATTTTTAACGCATTACTCAAAACCAAGTCAGGGAATCTTTTCAGTGTAATTGACTTTAATTGTCCCTTGACCTTTGAATGAGAAATGTTTCCTATAGGCACTTGTACTTGAACACTCAGTACCCAGTTGGTGGTGTTGTATGTGGGAGGTTATACCCCTCTTTAGGAGGTCTGACCTTCCTAGAGGAACTGTGTCACTGCAGACAGGCTTTGAGAATTTGTAGTCTTGTCCCATTTCAGTGTTTCCTTCTTCCTGTGCGTTTAAAGATGGCATCTTTCAGTTTCTTGTTTCTGGTGCCAGGCTTTCTGCTTGCTGCCATGCTTCCCAGTCGTATCCACTGGCAACCATAAGGAAAACAAACTCTTACTTCCACAAGTTGATTTTGACCATGGTCTTTGATTACAGCAACATAAAGTAACCAGCACAGCCTTGACCCAAATCTCAGCTTCTCTCTTAGACAACACATTCCGTATTCCTTCTCGGGATGAGATGCTTCACCACCCTTAGTCTTCACTCTCTGCACTTGTGATTATGAGGAAATATGTCAGGTAGACCCGTTGGCTTTTACTCCATCTAACGTTATGTAATACATAATGAATTAATTATAGCCATCCCTGTTATTTTCCTTTACTATTTCTTGTGGACATCTAAGGAATATTCTACATGAAGTCCCTTGCTTGGTCCCTCTCAGGGACCTGCAATGTCCACAGTTCTTCAGAATTCTGGGAATCATAATGCTAGAAAAGCTATGAAAAGGAGATACATACATTTTTTTTACTTGTTTCTACCTAGAGTGACTCATGGCAAAACTGCAAATGCTGTTTAAATTTGAATAGTATTTTCCAATTAAAGTTGAAACACTGGTTTGTAATCTCTCAGGAGTCAGCAAATAGTTTAATGTAGTTTGGTTTATTCTCCTGGATATAAATAAATAAACAAATAAATAAATCTATATTTGTGTGTATTTATATTTACATATAGATCGATGTGCCCTTTCCATATTTCTGTAATGCTCAGGCTAGCCTAAAGCTATAATTTATCTCAACTGCCTCCAAGTACTATGATTAAAGTCATATGTCTTCATACTTGGCTTCCCTCCATTAGCTTCTTATAGAATTATTCTATTTACTATTTTTAAGTTAAATCAAACTTAGAGAACTGTAATTCTGTTGTCCTGAACAGTCTTAGGCATTAGGATAGAAAATCCCTGTAATTCATGAGCTCCACAATGACAATGTCCTTAATGGCATGACCCTTTCCACTAAGATTTATAGTTGGTAGACAGATGCTAACTGCGGCTGAATGGAAAAGAAAAGGGAGAAGGGAGAATTTAGTGAGGAAAAGGTAAAAGGGTTCACTACTCTCCAAAGAGAAGTTGTAAGGTTTAGGGACAGAAATGTAAAAAAGTATATCAGCCAGACTTTCCTGTTGACAAAACCTGATAGGTAACTTCAAAGATGGAGATTTATTCTGGTTCAGTGTTCTTGCTTCTTTTTATTCTAGGCACCTCGCTAAGTGACATCATTGCAGTTGTTGGTAGATGCATGCATTTACTTCATAGTGAACAAGGACCATGCAGAGTTCACTTTAGTTTACACTTTGTGGTGAAGAGAAAGCAGACATACAGGGGCTAGTTGCCACTTCTTACCTCTTAAAGTGAGTCTGAAGTGTCCTTCCTCACTTCCTGCCATTTCCACAACCTCCCAACAACAGTAATATGAGCTAGGAACTCATTGTCTACTACATGAACCCATAGACGACATTTTTATACCCAATCTGTAACAGGATACAAGAGAGGAAAGAGTGGCAAAGAATTAGGAATCCAGAGGGAGGAGAAAAACATTGAATTCTTAGAGTGAAAGTGAGTATATCCCTGCGTCAGGTTCCTAGGTGGGAGAAAACTATTGCATTCTATAGATGAGAGTTTCAGAGTTAGAGGAGAGATATTGGTGTCTCTAACACTATGTTCTTTTCTGCAGGTCCTCAAGAATAATTCATTTCCTTACCTTTCTACTTTCTAGACATTGCTTCCAATTCCCAGGTTGTGCTGAGGGTCCAGTACTGCTGATTGTCACTCTTGCTTCTATCCCACTCTCTTTTACATCCTACTTATAACAACACTACCATTTCTCTGGGCTCACTTAAACAATACAGGATAATTTTGTCATTCAAGGGCAGGCAACTAGCAACCATATTCCATGTATAACCTTAATTTATCTTTGTCATGTAACCTAACATACGCACAGATTACAGTGACTGTATGTGAGTAAAGTTATATCAATAATCCTGGTAGCATGACTGGTTTGGATGATTCACACAATTCTCTGCTTAGGCAGAGAATCAGCTCCATATATATGTGTGTATATGTGCTACATCTTTGTATGAAGGATGAGTCTTGACTGAAGTATATTCAAATTCATAAAGCTATTTTTCTCTCTCTGACCAATCACCATGGCTTACACAAAGAAAGTTCTCATGTTCTAAAATGTGAGATACTAGATGGAGCAAAAATTGGTCCATGAGGCTGAAGAACTGGGCTGGAGTTAGAGATGATTTATAAAAGTGAAAAGACCCCAGGAAAGGGAAGCACAGCTCATATACAACTTCTTAGCTCCTTTTGTTTCTTTATTGTATAGAAAGAGCCACTCTTTTATTAGGCTTAGACAGCTTTTGTGGTTGGTCAAACACTGCTTAGTGCCTCAAAATAGGAAGCCTATTTCTTTTTAAAAGGATTTATTGGGGTTGGGGATTTAGCTCAGCGCTAGAGCACTTGAGGCCCTGGGTTCGGTCTCCAGCTCCGAAAATAAATAAATAAATAAATAAATAAATAAATAAATAAATAAATAAATAAATACAAGGATTTATTTATATCCATCATCTACCTGTCTGTCTATCTGCCTGTCTACCTGTCTTCCCCCACCTCTCTCTTTCTCTTTCTGTGTGTGTGTGTATGTGTGTGTATGTGTGTGTGTGTGTGTGTGTGTGTGTGTGTGTGTGTGTGTGTGTGTGTTCTCCTGCCATGATATTGTGTCTGTCTGAATGTAAGAAGCCAACTTTGAGGAATTGCTTTTTCCCTTTCACTGCATAGGTTCTCCGAATGAGTCTCAGTTCATCAAGCTTAGCAGAAAATACTTTAACCTGTTGAACCGTCTTACTGGCTTCATCTCAACTTTTTAATTTGAAAAACTGTGTAGTATAGTTAGTAACAGATGAAATCTACAGAGTGAGCAAGTTTTGATGTTCATGGTCTGCATGAGACTATTTTGGAGTTGCTGTGTTTAAGTATGCATTTATTTTGAGCTCCTTTATCCAAATATAAGTCAAGGATGCAGAAATACAAAGTTAATCAACATATTTTCAGTAATGTGTTATTGCAAAAACATAGTACTATATAATATTTATTTGTGCAATATAATAATTTCTAGCATTTGATCAGAAGGAGATGAAGAACAAGGAATTAACAAGGATAATTATAAATAAAATCTTCATATATAATCATAAATAAGAACATATGCTCTCTGTGAGCATAAACAGGTCCAATGTTACGTAATCATATAGGATATAAATTCACTCTGGAAAGCCATGGAGGGGAAAGCCTAAAATTCTGATATTTTAAGCAATAACTAGGAACAGAAAACACAGGTGATATTGAAAAGGATGTCAAGGTTAAGAAATCCCTGAACCCCAGGTTCTGGCTCCCATGCCTGCAGGATCCTAACAACCAGAATATGCAGTGGAGTATGAGGAGTTTCACTAAATTTTTTTAAAAATACAAACAAAAAGTAAATTAAATGGTTTCTGCGGGAAAATATATTTTGGATCCAGTTTTAAAAAATATCAAATAAATTTTATTTAGTGTCAAAGAAAGGAAATTCATGTGAATAAAAGGAATTGATGAAAAAGAAATTGAAGATAATTGATGCATATAAGACTATAATTATAAATAGAAAGGATAACTAATACATGAAGGACCATAATTATTAATAAATGTATGTATATAAAGAGACAGATAAGCAAGAAGACATGTGCTACTACAGCTTTTAAGTCAAATAAACAGATTTTCTATGGAGGAAAACGAAGGCTATAATCTTGAATCCGACTTACTGTTCAGCAGCATGCATATATTTCTCAATAGAAAAAGACACATGGGAAAATTTTTCTATACTCAGACAAAAATAATCATCTACCTATTAGGTAAGTAGAGATATGTATGTGTGTGTACTCAGGCATGCTCATGTTTGTGTACCTGTGTGTGTCTTTTCACATAAGGGGACAAATATAAGGACAAACGGATTACATTTATAAAATAATACTTTAACTAAACATGTATGTTAAAGAATAACAAAGAGGAAATATGAATGAGTTCATGTTTAAAATACTTATATACATTTACATGCATAGCATTTCAAGAGATATTTATGGTAGAAACAACATGATTGACTCATAATTTTACCATAAAACTCAATAAAATACATAAAATCAGTTATATAGAACAATAAGAATAGGCTATAATAAATGACATGAAAATGAAAGAGTTTGGAATGATCTCAAAGGCCTAAGTTTCATTGTTTTCAATTAGATTCAAAAGCTCTTGAATGATCTTTTTTTTTCTTTCCTTTATGAAGGTGATATGTAGTAGAGATCATACTTTTTATTATAAATAAGAATATTTTATTAATAATATAGTAACCTAATGTAAGATAAATTATTAAATAATTAATTATTAAATTAAATTATTAAATAAATAATTAAATTATTCATTGAGAGGCAATTTTCACAAGGGGATATTTGTATGGTTGGCAGCACAGTAATTTAGGTAATTAAAATATAGTAGAATCTCAATCTTTATGTGCAGAAAGGTTAGGAAAAGAGGAGGGGCCTAGGAAGGGACACAAAGATCTCCCTGGGAGCCTAACTTAAAATTAGATTTCATCGGCAGACTGGGACAGGTGGGGATGGGAACTGGAAGAGGTGGAGAAAGAGAGTGCAGGGAAAGATGTCTAGAGTTTGGGGGCATTTCAGGGCAGTGTGGAAACTTAGTGTAGCCGAAGCTTCCTGAAATCTATAAAGGCAATCCTAATGAGTCTCCTACTAATGGGAGATGAGTGACAACTGACCATTTCCTGTAGCCATGTGAAGCTTCCAGTGGCAGGACTGTGTTTTATTCAATTCAGTTGTTGGCCAGAGGGTCCCATGGAAGTTCCCAAGTAACCGAGGATTTTCCCAAGGATTGCTCTCAGCAAACTGACATTGGGGTCCTATTGCTGATGACCACACCCATAGAACTCACTGAACATGAAGAAGTTGAGCTGGTGCCAATATGGAGCCTTCAGCTCTACTTTCTACTCTTTTTGGTAAGGGAAAGTACTCTGCAGGCTACCAAAAGAGAAATGTGGACACGAACCCAGGCACAAAACCTTTGACTTACATATAGACTATCCTGCCTGCAAGATGTGTTGGGTCAATGGTGGCATAGAATTTGTGGGAGTAGCCAAAAAATGTCTGATTTGACTTGAGACCCACTTTATGAAAAGGAACCCAACTTGACACTGTGTGGATATCTGAGAACCATAGACTGGACATCCCAGAGACCTAGGTTAAAAATAAACAATTCTGGTAAAAAAAATTAATCAAGTGATTTCTAATGGTATTCTGCATACTCATAAATCCGTGCCTTAGCGGCAGTCATTAGAGAGGCTATGTCTAGCAGCAGATGGGAACAGGCTCAGACACCCACAACCAGATTTACCTAGAGAAAGAGTCTAAATTGGAGGTCTCCATCAAATTTCCTCCCTCAGAGCTGAAGGAACCCTGTGGAAAATGAAGCAGAAAGATGGTAAGAGCCACAGAAGGTGGAAGACACCAGGAGAACAATGCCCTCTGAATCAACTAAATTTGGCACTTGGGAGCTCCAGAGACTGAAGCAGCAAGCATTGGTTCCACACGCATTTCTACGAGGTCCTCTGCATATATATTATAGCTATTAGTTTAGTATTTTTATGGGACTCCTGACTGTGAGAATGAGTGGGACTTTGAATCTTTACTTGCTCTTGAGATTATTTTCCTCTTCTTGAAATTGCTGTGTCCAATGTTGATATGATAGTTTTTATTTCATTTTATCATATTTTACTTTGTCATGTTTAGTTGTTATCTCTTTGAAGCCTGTTATTTTCTAATGAGAGTCAGAACAGGAGCATTTCTGGAAAAGAGGAAGCTAGAGAGGAACTGGAAGATGAATAGAGAGGGGAAACTATAATCAGAGTATACTGTATGAGAAGAGAGTGGATGTTAAATTACAAAAAAGAATATACCTCAAGGGATATTGCTACCTATTCCAAATTTATTATGTAGTTGATGTTGGACAAGAGATAGGTATATGATATTTAGGTATTATTTTGAGCTGGTTATTGTTTTAATTTAGAAATTATTAGTGATATAAAAGGATATGATTATGTCTTCCCCTAAGCTCATGTGTTGACAGCACAGTGCTCAATGCAGTAGCACTGATAAGATCTCTGATCGGTCATATGGGTTCTGTTCCATTAATTAATGCTGTTGGGGAAACAAATTTTATGTGACAAATAATATCAAACAAGCATATTTTTTCATATACTCTATACATTGTTTTTTTATTTACAAAGTTAAATAATATCTAAAATTTCAAAAAAAATGATATCCTATTAGTTTCCTTCCCTTTCCACAATCTTATAAAGTAAAATACCAGGCATAGATCTAAGGGAAAATGCAATACTATGGTAATTAAGACATATTTCTTTAATAATATCTGGCATAAGATGAGAACCACTCTGAAAATTTATACTAAGTGAGCAAACTGCAGGCTGACACTTATGTGATAGTGAAATGTACAATAGGATATGGTAATGATATCTTAAATTATTTTTAATTATATAAAAGCCAATAGAAGAATACATTAGACTATTGGCAATAAAATATTGAAATCACCAAATAATACAAGCACTTAAAATGGGTATTAATTAACACTAAGAACTAAAGTTGCAATAATGTAAAACAACGGAATACATAAAAAAAAAATAGAGTCTCAACGAGCTCAATCTGTAAGAAAGACTTTAACTGGAACAGCAGAACTCTTAACCAGAGACAAACTCTACATAGAAACCAGAGATGTTGTGAGTACTACATTTAGCACCAAGACCAGAGAAATCTGTGAAAAGTAGATAATTCTCTAGAAACATGAGAACTTTTCAATCTCGGTAGTCAGATGAGTTTTATAGCAATTGTTTCCCACTCAGGTATTAACTACCTTCCCAAAGCATACACCATTTAATAAAAAACTAGCCAAGCTAAATCAAAACAGGAAGACATCAATAAAAACATTGTGATTATGAACTTGTAACTGTAGTTACCTGCCCTGGACCTACATAAGGCAGTTCCTGTCAACAAACACTCATTGAAGTGCAAGTAGGGGGAAGAAATACAATTTTCAAAAAGTTGTACAAATAAGTTTTATTTGTATTAAGGATCATTTTATTATGAACCAATTTTATTAACTACAAATCTATCAATCAAATAAATCAATCTTCATGGCAATATGTAGCTACCTGAAACAGTGACACCACTATGTAAGAGTAACCAACCACTCTGATTAGATTTGAAGCCCTCTCATGCTTTGTACTGTAAGTCCAGTAACTAACTCATTAGTTACTAGGGGGATTTAAGCCCAAGGAACTAAATACAAATAGCATCAAATTGTCTTCTAAACGTGTATGTTCAAACACATACACAAAAGCCTTAATTAAAGCCTTTCTTTACACTGATGGGCAATGACTGCAGAAACTCATGGATTGTTATGATGCTGAAAATAAGTCAGAGTTAAGTGCTACAGAAGCTGGAAAGAACCCAGATGCCCTTCAACAGAGGAATGGATTAAAAAAATGTGATACATCTACATAATGGAGTACTACTCAGCTATCAAAAACAATGACTTCATGAAATTCATAGGCAAATGGAATGAACTATAAAATATCATTCTGAGTGAGGTAACTCAATCACAGAAAAACACACTTGGTATGCACTCATTGATAAGTGGATATTAGCAAAAAAGCTCAAATTACCCAAGATGCAATCCACAGAGCACAGGAAACTCAAGAAGTAGGATGACCAAAATGCGGGCACTCCCACTCCTTCTTAAAAGGGGAAAAATATCCATAGGAGGGGATATAGATGCAAAGTTTAGAGCAGTGACTGAAGGAACAGCCATTCAGAGCCTGGCCCACATGTGGCCCATATGTATACAGCCACCAAAACTAGGTAAGATTGATGAAACTAAAAAAATGCATGCCAAAAGAGACCAGATATAGATCTCTCCTGAGAGACACATCCAGAGCATGTCTAATACAGAGGTCAATGCTACCATCAAACCACTGAACTGAGAACAGGAAGGACCCCCTTGGGAGGAATTAGAGGAAGTATTGAAAGAGTTGAAGGAGCTTGCAACCCCATAAGAACAACAATGCCAACCAACCAGAGCTTCCAGGGACTAAACCACTCTCTAAAGACTATACATGGACTGGCCCAGGGTTCCAACTGCATATGTAGCAGAGAATAGCCTTGTTGGGGCACCAGTGGAAGGGGAAGCCCTTGGTCCTGCCAATGTTGGACCCCCAGTACAGGGGAATATAGGGGGGGTAGTAAGGGGGATGTATGGGTGAAATACCTGTATGTGGGAGGGGGAGGGGGAGGGGAAGGGATGGAGGCTTATGGACAGGGAAGGGGAATAACGTTTGAAATGTAAGTAAAGAAACATATCCAATAAAAAAGAGTTAAGTGTTAGATAAACTGCTTACACCACTGTCAATGCTCAGGGAGTTTAGCAGAAGAGAAGGAAGTGTTTGAGAACCAGAAGATGGTACAGAGGTTCACAAAATTCTACCCTCTAAACTTAATGCATCCTTTTCAGTTATGAACTTGCAACTGTACTGGTCCTCCAAAAGTACAGACCCTGTTAAGAGTCAATCATGAGGTGGGTTTACTAGGGCATAACCTTTACTGATGAACTAATGGCTACTAGCAGTTTCCTGGAAAAGAAAAATCATTGATCCTTGCTATGTACCCATTGTAAGTCCAACCAGTCTCTCATGATAGCTCTGAAATCATGAACATCTGAAGGCCTTGGTGGGTCACAAAGTTAAAAGGAAACAGACATGAATGTGGGTTGGCAATTTTGTAGAATGGAGGACTGTGGATGGTGGTGGTAGCGAGTTGGGGTTGAGCATGGTCAGTATGCCTGTGTACATGAGTGAAATATCAAATAGCAAACTTAATTAATAATGAAAAATTGATAAGGTCTTTTTAAGTAGTTTTAGCTAACTTCAAATTCATCATTCTCCTTTCTTGACCTTTGAAATGCTGGAATCCTAAGATCATGCTGCCACAGCTTGTATAGGGGGTATTTTTGGTATAAAGTTAACAAAATAATACTTTTAAAAACCTACATAAAACAGATTATTTTAAATGAAGAGGAAGCGCAACCACAAATCAGCACAAGTACTAAAGAAGTTGCAGAAATAGTGACTCGTTTCACACAGCTCTCCAAACCTGTGAATAGAAGTTGTAGCAGGCAGAGCTGGCTCCTACCCCCAAAGCAGTGCATGCAACCAGGACATATTACTAGAACGACTTTGCAAGCCTTATATGATAGTTTGTCTCTATGATGCAGCAAGGGTAGAGCTAGCAATCTAGCTCAAAGAAGTAACAGGCAGTTTGGGCATGTGTGACAGAAATGAAGAGTTAGCACTAGGCATCCACAAAGTCATGTGGTACTCCCACCAGCTGTCTCTCTACACAAACAGCATAAACCCACAAAGCCTTCTCAGCCTGCCAAACATCACTCACACACAACACTCCCCTTGGGAATATAACCATTAATCATTTAGTAAAAAAAGATTCCATGATAGATAGAAACTATATTGAACTAGTGGAAAATATTAAGAAAATAAAAGGGTTATTCTTGTGTCCTATTGAATGAAGGATTGAAAGAGTTGGTGGGAAGAAGGTAAAATAAGTATAAATTAATACTACTTGCAAAACCCTGATAAGTACATATGTTAAAATCTAAAGTATAAATACTTGAAAATGGATATGAAATTAAAGTCTTTCAAATCCTTATGATTGAGGAAGTATATGGTCTTTAAATTTGACCAAAACTTTCTTCCTTATCTCAGGTAGGCTTTAATTAAGAAGTTAGGGTATCCAGTTCTCATAAACACACAAAACTTCCACCTAGCCAATAGTGTTTGAGTTTTTTTTTTTTTGTTTTTGTTTTTTTTTTTTTTGGCAAATTTGAAGAACGGAATTCATCGCTCCCAGAAGGCTAAGTTCAAAACGGAGTTTGATGGTAGTTCCATAGGCCAAGGCTTAAAAGAGAGAAATAGAAGTTCCCACAGTAGAAGTGGACCTCTAGAAATGAGATGCCATTGAGGTACTTGTCTATGGGCATCCTACAGTGTTTATCAACAAGAATAATGTAAGATATGGGGATAAAGGTGACAAGCCATCTCTGTTGGCCCAACCATAAAGTGTCCAGATGCCTCCTCTCTGTTCCATTATAACAATTCTAGGAAAGGCCGCCTTCTTAGAAGAAGGGATAAAGAGGGAAAACAATCTTTCTTTCTGTAATCCCTGGCCTCTGGCCGGGTGCAACCAAACCCATTTGTCCTAAACATTGTGGTATTCTAGAAAGAAAGGAATTGTTTATTCACATTGTATTTCACTCTTAACTCCCACCCCCCAGGGAGGGTTCTGAGAGTGGAGGGAAATAGAAAGCCTTTTCCTTCTCGGATAGTTTTGGAGCACTAATGAAAGAGGTTAATAGACCTAGGGCAAGACAGAAAGTTAATGTTAGGAGACCAAATCTTCTCCTAAGGAATCTCGCCCAAAGTAAAATTGCTGGTGCTTTGGTTCAGCAAAAGGAGCTATCTGAAAGCCCTGGGATGTAGCTACTTACTCAGTGGATCTACTTTATTTCTCCCCTCATCGTTTCCACATGCTACCAGGGAAATTGATCTCTCTCTCTCTCTCTCTCTCTCTCTCTCTCTCTCTCTCTCTCTCTCTCTCTCTCTCTCTGTGTGTGTGTGTGTGTGTGTGTGTGTGTGTGTGTGTGTGTGTGGTGTTCTCAGTCTCGTTAATAAAGGAATTTAAATAGGAACTCAAAGCAAAACTGAGGGCAGTTTACTTACTAGAGTTTAAGAACAGCAGTGGAATTTAGCAAGCAGTTGCACATTAGTAACTTCCAGAAAGAGGAAAATGAGGAAGAAAAAGAGACAGGAAGCAGAATCCACTTCCCATCTCCTTAGCACAAAGGGTTGTTTCTTAGCCATATGGTTTACAGGCCCAGCTGGATATTCTTCAGGAATGAGATAATAGTATGCAATATTTTTGTCTTTGGAGCAGATCTGAATGTTATGTCTCCACTTGGAGACAGATATAGATTCCATTAGTTTGAGCAGGAGGAAATAGCTTATGCTTAATGAGTCTCACCAGAGCCCAGACAGTTCCCCCTTTATATATAGCATTTGAAATGGTGAAGTGTGAAAGTTGGTGCTTACCTTTGTAGTGTTGGCATATAAACAGTGGGTATAAAGTAGACCATGAGGAAGAAGTCCGTTGTTAATGACCAAGGATGTATTTGCTGCCTAACAGAGGAAAGAAATGGCATAAATCACCGAATCAGATGAGGTGAAAATAGATACAAAAATGTAGTAGAAATTTTTTATTTACATTTCAAATGTATCCTCTTTCTCGATTCCTGTCAATAAACCTCCTATCCCATCCTCCCTTCTTCTATGAGGGTGTCCCCCCATCCATCCACCCACCTGTTCCTGCATTCCTGCCCTGATATCCCCTATACTCATGGGTCCAGCCTTGGAAAGACCAGATACTTCTCCCATTGGTGCCCAACAAGGCCATCCTCTGCTACGTATGCAGCTGGAGCCATGGTGGTGGTAGTATTGGGAGTGGAATGGAAGTCGAAGACAGTATAAACCATTAAATAAAATTAATAATGTAAAAACCAGTAGTCAGGGGTAAAAATTAATATACTAAAAGAAGATCCTTCATGAGCAAAAAATAAAGACTCATACAGCATAATTCAAGGCAAAGTCAAAACCCTGAACTTTTTCATTTGATTGAAAGAATGACCAACCATGAAAGAAACAGCCAATAATTTTTATGCAACCAAAAACAATTCTTGACATACATCAAGGATAAATTATTAATCATGGAGGACAAATTGGCAAAGTTAGAAATATAGTGAAAGAGTTTTCTACATCTTGTTCACTAGTGATGGATAAGTAGACCAAAGTAAATGTCAATTATTGATTTAGAAATGTTCATACAAAATAGGATTTAAATTCTACACATAATGTATTGTTTTGTCAATGTAAATAATGAAAGAAACTTATTTGTACAAATATTACTTTGAACTTCAGAACATATACATTTTGTATAAGAAAGAAATATTGATTATGAGTTAAGAATCAATCAGAATCCAAACAGGTTACAAAAAAGTATATTTTATGTAATCTATATCCATTAAGCAAGGTATAATAAAAGCAACAATGGGAGATAAGAATAGATTGTGCCCATTAAAAAGACACACATATATATGAAACATGCATACACATAGGGAACTATTGAGTTAGAAGAAATATTAAAACAAAAAGAACTGTTTAAGAGTCATTCCAAAAATAATGCTTAGGCCAAAAAGAAGTTGTAATGTTTAGTGTTATGTGCTGACCTGCCTGGATCATGGAATGTCCAAGAATCTGACAGGTATGCCAAACAGATGATTTCCCAGGGAGATCAGCATCAGTTGACTGACACAGTAGATGCTACATCCCATGTGGGTGAGCTTCATTCTATCCACTGAGGGCAGGCATGGAACTGAGAGAAGGAAAGTCTGAATGCACTCTCTCTCTCTCTCTCTCTCTCTCTCTCTCTCTCTCTCTCTCTCTCTCTCTCTCTCTCTCTCTCATGCCAGCACACAAGCATTAACCCCTTTTCCTCCATAGACCCTGCACTCTGAATTTCAAACACAGATTAGAATTTCCATCATTATCTCTATTGTTCTCAGTACTTGAATATGTATGCTCTTTCTCCCTTGTTCTTCACGTGTGGCAGCAAATGGAGGAATCTTTTAGTCTCAGGTATCTGTAATAAACTACTGTAGATATAGATCTCCAGTTTTCTATTGGTTGTGTTTACTTGGAGGATTGACCAACAGAGTAATAAATACTGATAATATATGGTCTTAAAGTACAAGAAAAGTAAAATGAATTTATAGCTCAGAGGCTCAGCACTTACCGAGCATTGTGTAAGATCCTATATTAAATCTTTAAAATACACACACACACACACACACACACACACACACCCCACCACCACCACCACCACCACCCACAATCTATCTATCCTCTATCTATCATTTATCTGTATACACACACAAACATACACACACACACACACACACACACACACACACACCACCACCACCACCACATACAATCTATCTATCTTCTATCTACCATTTATCTGTATACACACACACACACACACACAAACACACACACATACACACATATGATTTTGAACAAAAATGAGAAGGAAGAAATTTAAATACAATAAGGAAAATTATATTACAAAAAGGAGAAGACAAAATTAACAACAATGAAATATAAAATTCTAAAATGTATATAGCTTAAAAATTATAGCAATGTGTTTGGGTTATTATATCTTCATGGTTAATATTCCTAAACACTAGGATGTGGTCAGTTATACTTTAAAAATGGGGAGTTGCCTTAGTTACATTCTTATGCAGAATTTGGATGCCTCATAAAAATAACCCGAAGTGTCTGAGCGACAGATATGTTTGTTCTATGCAATGAACCACACTATCCCTTAAGAGGAACAGAGAGGACTAGGGGTTCCATTAAAGTTCCCTTCACCTGCTGACAATGCCAAGTGATCAGAAACAAAGCAAGACATAGATGGCAAGCATTAGGTAGGGTGATAAATTGCACTTCACACAGCCCCAAACAGTCCATGCTCATTTACTAACTTTAAAGACCTTCATCAAGGCAGGAAACCTCTGCCAGGAAGTTCTCAAGTGAGTGACCTTGAATTTTGGCTGGCTGATAATGGATCAGAAAGAATTGACAAAACCCAAACTGCTTGCTACAAGATGCATGGTTTCCTTCAGCAGACAGGTAAAAATTGAAATAGATTGGCTTACAAAAGAAAAGAGCTTTGGAAATATTGATTTTTATAAACATAACCCTTTGCATGGTCTGGAAATAGAAAGATACTATGGCAATCTGTTTTCTTGAAACAAAAATAATCTCGCATAAGTTAAATATGAGCAAAATGGGTATAGTTAGAACAAACCCATTTTCTTTTCTTTTTGTAAAGAGAAGCGTACTTAGATTTCTTTTTTAATGAAGGGAGAGATAACACATTTTCATTTACGACAGGCATTGGCGCTTTGTTTGGAGTTGGATTCTACAAGTACAGTCAACTCTTATCTCTTTCTTCACTAGACCAACCCATGCTGTGCTCGCTAGACTTATGCCAACTTGACACAAGCTAGCGTTATCTGAAAAGAGGGAACGTCAGTTGAGAAAAAGTCTGATAAGATCCAGCTATAAGGCATTTAATTAATTAGTGATTGACAGGGTAGAGTCCAGCCCATTGAGTGTATCTTATTTAGGGTTTCACTGCTGTGAACAGACACCATGACCAAGGCAACTCTTATAAGGACAGCATTTAGTTGGGGCTGGCTTACAGGTTCAGAGGTTGAGTCCATTATCAAGGTGGGAACATGGCAGCATCTAGGCAGGCATGGTCCAGGAGGAGCTGAAGAGTTCTCAGTCTTCATCTGAATGCTGATAGCAGAATAGTGACTTCTAGGCAGCTAGGATGAGGGTCTTAAAGCCCATGCCCACAGTGATGCACCTACTCTAACAAGGCCACACTTCCAAATAGTGCCACTCCCTTGGTCAAACATACACAAACCATAACAGAGGGTGATGCCATCCTGGGACGGTGTTCCTAGGTTCTGTAGGAGGGGTGGCTAAGCAAGCCTGGGGAGCAAGCCTGCAAGCCGCACCCCTCCATTGTCTCTGCATCAGCTCCTGACTCCATGTTTCTTCCCTGTATGAGTTCCTGTCCTGATTTCCTTTGACAATGAACAGTGATAAGGAAGTTTAGACCAAAAAATCCTTTCCTCCACAACATGTGTTTTGTCGTGGTATTACAGCACAGCAACAGTGACCTTAAGAAACATACACAGTCAATGAAGTTTCACTTTGATAGTTACTTTGTGACTCTGAGAACTTAAAATTTTCTTTGCATCTGGGTTTATACGCTTTCTGATAATTTTTCAAAAAGCATCACCTCTTGGGTTATATTGTTCATTTTACCAACTTTCCTCACTATTACTACTGTAAAAAATTACCAAAAGACTATATAACTTTAAAGGTGAATTATTTAAACCATGTTTATGTTTTGATGGCTAGGGAAGAAAGAAGAAAATACAGAAAGCAGGTAGAAAAGTCCAGGAGTTGAGTTTGGGGAATTATTTCTTCACAAAAGGAATCATCTAGATGATTTCCTATTATGTTATATTTAATACATACACTGAATATTAATGACACTAAAATCTTCAGATTATATGAGAAACTTACAAAATTTAAACACTTTTATTAAGGTTAAAGACTTGCAATTTTGCTTTATTTCAAAAGTGTACACTCTATTTGTTATCATATAATTATTAAATTTGAAGTCAAATTAATTAATTGTATGTGCATATATATATATATATATTCTGTTGAGAAATGCAGAGCAAATCTTTCAAATGCTCAAACTAACAGAAAAAAGTGACTTATTCCCTAGCAAGTGTTATGGTACCTTTGATGATTTTGGTAAGGAGCTGAGAAAGAGAAAGTCAGTCTTCAGGATGAATGGAGTTGTCAAGGAAAATGGCCAATTCAACCCTTGGTCATCAAACAGCAATTGGAATATGAAAACCACTGAAGGCATTTCTAGCTTTCATTTGATAGCCAAAGTTAGAGCATGATCACTCATTTTGGCAGGATATCGATAATTTGTTAAATTCATGGCTTTCAAGTAATTATCAAGCACAACAAGCATATTTTTTTTCTGGTCTGAATGAAGGATTGAATTGTCTATTTTAATTAGACTCCAATTTTTACTTATTACTATGTATATGTATGAATATACATATTCACATAACTGTACATATATGTTGTAAACATACATAGAAGAATTCTTCAAATATTATTCATATAAAATATACACATAAACATAAGTAGAAATGATTTTGTTTAAAATTCATCAGGTAATTGTAACTGGTGTCAGCCTATAGGGATTGTTTAGGCATTGGAATTTGCTGTCTCTGGAAATTTATGGAAGCACCAAATCAAAAGTCAAGTAGAAAGCTAGGCAAAGCTTATCTATCTCAGTAATATCATCATTAGAAATTGACAAATATATTTCCATAACATTCAATTTATCACTTGTGGCCCATGTTGGATTAGTGCCCTTTTCTGAATGAGAACTGCCATGTGGTACAATGTCATTTGACATTTACTGGCCTCAAAGTGATGGGAACAGGTTACCATTTCAGTTTAGGTAAAAGATCAGAGAGAATAATTATAAGCCTGTATAATATATTTCCTTGTTTTCCTGTTTGTTTTTCAAAGGAGCAATCACTTGTAGGCCAGGCTGACCTTGAACTAATGCTACACCATCAGTGTCAACCTTCTGAGGGCTAGGATTACATAAATGAAACATCGTGCCCAGACTTTGATGACAACTTTGATGAAATCATTTGCTAAACATTATGTTCATGTTTTTAATATGTAATAACTTTATAGAAAGCTAAACTTGTTTAAGCATTCAGTAAATATTTGGGCCAAACTAGCACCTGATTCTAGTTAATTTGGAATCTTTAGTTTAGGGATCATTATAATGATGACATTTAAAGAAAACAAAATGATATATTTAGAATGACCAAGGTGTCTATACAGATGCTCCTCAACTTACAATGTTTCAAAAATATTGTAAGAACATAGTTAAATAAAAATGAATTAATGAAACTAACCTACAAAATACTGTACCTTAGACTATATTAGTTTACAGTAGTCAAAAATTTAATATAAAGCATGTTTTACATTAATGTATTGAGTATATAATACAATTAAGTATTGAAAAGTATGGTTGCATGGATCCATTTATTCCATTATAAAACTCTTAACTCAAATCATCATAAATTATGGTAAGTTAGGGGTCATTTGTGTTGAATGCTGCCCATTTTATTCTTCCTGTATACAAATCAGTGTATTTCCCATCTCACATGCTCTTCTTACAATGTGAAATTAGTGCTTGAGCACTGTAGATATAGTCTATATTGCATTCTTTTAATTATTAGAAGAGCTTTTTAAATACCATGCCAACTGAATAAAACATTAATAGAATTGACAATAAATTATAATTAAAGAGAAATCATAAAATCCAAAACCAATCCTCTGTGTGTTTCTGCCTCTGTATGGCTCTCTCTGTCTCCCTTTCTATATCTCTTCTCCTCCTTTCTCCCTATACTCCTCCTTTCCCTGCCTCCCTTAGGATAATTTAGGGGGAAGTTTGCTACCATATTGTATGAAAGCATTCAGAGAAGTTAAAACCCTTGCTTAATTAAAAATGTTACATTTTCGGCATAGGACTCATCACCAAGTCTTGGGCCACCTGGGCTCTATTGAGTAGAGGCAGCCTGTGAAGAATCTTACACATATTACACACCATGACTCAAATCAATGCTGCTTTAGCTGGTTAAGTTTTGAGTTGTTTTTTAGGTACTATTAGCTAATCAACACAGACAATTGATCACCTTATATTGGTTGCAGTCCAAGGTAAGGAGATTCTAAAATTATAATATTAGCTTGACCAGCAGGCAGTAAACCCAGAGGAAGCCTATTGACCCTGTTGTAGGCTATTGGTGACAACCCGAAGGAAAAATGAAGAACATCTCAAACACTGAAGGAGAAGGAAACCTTTAATTGACTCATGCACATCTAGCAACAAGTTAAATGTTGAATGTGGCATGTAGAAAATGAATTCAATGAACTAACTTTTTGAACTAGAGAATTATGGGCAAATGGTGAAGGTTCCTTGGCATGTTTATAATGATATGAGAGAGAAACTGTATTGTTAAATACAAAGGGACCAGAATATTCTGGGGCTGATATCAGTGTCAAAGGTAAGGAAAGACAAGAATAAATTCAAATTCTACATGGAACATAAGAAGCCTCAAGACTTCAGAAATATCTGCCATAGTGTCTCAGAGAGCTGCTCAATCAGAGAAAATATTGCCTTCCAGAGCCTTTCAGATAAGCAAATGTCATATAAGTGCCATGTCCCCAAGCTAACTGAGACAGGAAGTCTAAAATAGAGAAAGGCTTTTCTTTAATAGGTCCATAGATGTGGCTATTTGCCTATTACAGTTAATTATAAACTGATCCAAGGAGAGTTCACAAAGTGTAGAAAGAATTCCATCACTTTGACTGAAGAAATAAATACGGTACACAATGTGAAAGAACCCTTAAAACTCCCAATTAGTAGCTTTGAAGCATTCTGGAAAATATGCATAAACAGATCCCCCACACTACTCGATGTGTAAAACTGTATCTAATCTGCTAAACTGAGGATGCTGGAGAGTCATTTCCGGGTATTAGGGCTACTTTCTCTTTCAGAAACCAGCATCCTATATCATCCCCTGGGTTTGAGAGTTATTGCACACCTTGCAGTTTTACCATCTCTCCATAGGAAGGGCCATATCTAACAGATGCCTATTCTATCTCTGAATGCTAGGTAGACAAATTGACATAGTTCCTTTTCAGTTCACAAACTCTCAGACTTCAAGAAATTTTTTATATATCCCTTGAGAGACTGCACCTAAGCTACCTCGTTGACAATGGCAGATAATTTGATTGTTCAGAACCTGCATCTTAAAAATGAATACTTAAAAATCATTGGCATAATGGCCATGAACCTGAGATGAGACCTATAATCGGCTGTAGGGGAAAATGTACTACTGTTATTCTGCTCAAGGGACTCGGCAATAAAATGACTCCTAATAACACATTGCTCTATACATAGCACTCAACCTTAAGAGAAGCTGCCTTTGGGGTTGGGGATTTAGCTCATTGGTAGAGCGCTTGCCTAGCAAGCGCAAGCCCCTGGGTTCGATCCTCAGCTCCAAGAAAGAGAGAGAGAGAGAGAGAGAGAGAGAGAGAGAGAGAGAGAGAGAGAGAGAAGCTGCCTTCAATAGATAGTTATTAACAAAAAGATGCACAGCAGGACAATGTGCAGAGAACAAGAAACTTTGAAGCACTCAGTTCTAAGTCAGATGTCTTCATCAGACTTCTTATGTCAATGTACAGAGATAGATTATTAGAACCAGAGATAGTGGATATGCCCAATAAAACTGTCTTCCAAACACAACAGGATATATAAACATATGAGGCTGTGACAGTATGAACAAGGTTTGCAAAGGTTCAAGCCAGACAAAATCCCAGCACTAGGAATGGTACATGGGTACAGCTACAATCTGAGAAAAGCTCCATGCTCAACACAAAACAGACTCCATGTGAATGTATTATTTTGCTATTTTTTGTTTTATTGAATTCTTTCAGTCTGTTTTGATTCTCATGTTTTTGTCTTACATTTTGTGTGTGTGAGAGAAAGCATGAAGTTAGGTGGTTGGAGCGGTGGCAAGGATAATGAAAAAGTTAGGGCATATTAGAATATGACAAAAATATGTTGTTTGAAAAAATAACATTAGCATATCCTCATAGTATGAAGTGAAGCATCTAGTCAGAATCACTGAGAAAAATTAACAAACACTGGTAAGAATGTAGATGAGAAAGGAATCCTTACACATTGCTTGTGGAAATGTAAATCAGTCCAGCCACTATGGAAATCAGAACTGCCATATAATCTAGCCCATACCACTGTTAGGTTTATATCATAGGATCTCCAACATATCCATCAAAATATACATATTTTTTCTAGCACTGTACATTATGTCCAAATTAATAGGATAAATCTAGGTTTGTGTTAATAGAAGGGATAGAGAAGATGTGGTACACACACACACACACACACACACACACACACACACACACAAAGCGTTTTATTTTGCCATGAAGAATGAAATTACATTGTTTGCAGGAAAATGGATACAACTGGAGACCATTATGTGAAGCAAAATGTTGTGTTTTTGAAATGAGACTTGAGGTACTTAGGAGAGATGAATATTCTTGGACATGAGAATTATTGTGCTCAGAAAGTGATTTGTGCTTGGTAGTATTTTGCAAAGACGGAAGATCAATTCCCAGAATTCCACTAGAAATCTGAGCATGGTGATGTGTGCCTGGTTGAAGCACAAGATGGGAGGACCTTAGAGCCTTAAAGGCCAGTCAACCTAGATCTGTATCATTTGAATACTAGTCATCCAGAAAACAGCAAAACCTTCACTCCAGGAAACAGCCCTCAGATGTCTTTCTATGTATTTTTACCTGTAGATCCTACACTCACATTCCAGTTTTATTCATTCTCTCTCTCTCTCTCTCTCTCTCTCTCTCTCTCTCTCTCTCTCTCTCTCTCTCTCTCTGTGTGTGTCTGATCTGGAACACATTTACTGAACTAAATTGAATGGCCTGTGAGGATCCAGAGTCCTCCTGTTTCTGCTTTACCAGCACTGGAATTACAAGCGCACATTACCATGCTCACATTTTTTGTATAATTCTGAGAATTGAATTCAGGACTTCGGGGTTTTTGTTTGTTTGTTTGTTTGTTTGTTTTTGTTTTTTGTTTTTGTTTTTGTTTTTGTTTTACCACATCATCTTTAGCCCCTGAACTTTAGTATAATTAAGCAACTAGTGTTAAACCTTCATCTGATCCACTGGCATACAATTTTGTATCTTTTAGACCCATCCAAGTTTTGCAGTGGAGATCTCTTTCATGGCCTGTATTGATGTGCTTTTAATTGACCTACCTAAATTTGCTTCCTTGTTCATCATCTCAACCTCTGCTCAGCTTTCAACTTCTCTGTGTCTTTCCATTACAATTAGTGTGTACCAGCAACTCTATGTGGATTTCGTTTTAGGTATCTATAGTGCAGGCTTAGGAGAGGTTCAACTGCCCCTACTGAAGCATTCCACAATAATCAAAACAGCAGGCTACTTCCTATCCTTTATGCCTATGAAGCCACCAAACAATAAATTACACATTGTAAGGTTGTCTTCTTGTAATGGACAGTTTCCTTAATCTTGTCTAGAAAAAAATGTAATGATTCCAAACACACACTGATATTTTTATTCCATAGAGTGTTCTGTTCTCATATTCACTGCTACCTTTATTACACAAGAAAAAAACATTTTCTTTATTCTTCTAAGGATTTGAAATATATAGACATACGTATCAAATAGGTTCTTTCTATTTTTCCATATAATAAATTAAAAATTAATAAATTAAAATATAGCTATTATCTTGCCAAATACTTTTTAAATTACTGATAAAATGGGCTTTTATTCATTGCTTTATTATAATGTTTATACTTTAAAGTCTTTATGTTATGTATTGCTTTTCTGCTTATATAATCTTACAAAAAGGGAAAGAACCAGCTCCCAGTGAAACTAGTGTTTGAAGCCAGGATCACCAAACTTTAGGATGATCATGTCACACTTATTATCATCTGTAAAACTCATAGAGATGGCGGTCTGTTAAAATCATAATGCTGTAATTATTTAAGTATATACTCAAGAATAAACTTGGCAGTATACCTGTGTGATAGAGTCCTTGTTTAGCATAGACAGGTACAAGTTTCATCCCACATAATGAAAAATTCTTGATGAGAATATCATTATAGTTTTGCTTAGTTTACACAAGTATCTTAATTGTTCAGAAAGTAGCAAGCAAAGCCACTATCTTTATTTGTTGCCTTGTACAGGAGGAACATCATTACTTCACTGTTGACTATTGTCTTAAATAGGGATTCTTAGTGTAAACTTTTAGAGTTTAAAAATGTCAGGAAACTTTTGGGGTTTTTTGAAATCAATTTTGTTTTTCCTGAACTGACACATTGATCTGGTGTTTTGTGACAACAAAATCCTTGTATTTCATGAGAGAGTATCTCATGTAAACCAGTTCTCTATGTAGCTAAGGATGATTTGAACTTCTGGTTGTTCAATTTCAACACACAGACTACTAGGATTACAGGCGTGTGCCACCATGATGCTTTTATATGATCCTGGAAATGAAAACCAGAGACCTGTGAAATTTAGACAAAGTCTCCACCAGCTAATCTGCATCTCCTGTTTGACTTTTATTAAATAACTGAGTTTCTAAATTTGTAGATATTGATTTGTAGATTTCTATTTACATAATGCTGCTATATTTTGACATATATCTTTGAGAAACATCCTGTGCAAATTAAAGTTGCTTGCTTTATTAATTCTGAGTATTGTGTGTTTTGTTGTGTGGAGGATTTTTGCTGCTGTGTCTTTGCGAGAACTCATTTTTATCATCAGTAAGCCTCAGGCCTCATTTAGATCATTCCTTAAGACATGCATCTGCTCCTTTTCATGTTATTTGTTATCAGTTTTCCCATGTCACTTTGTAATGAAGTTCTAATCTAATTAACAGTTTGGAAAGCTGATTTGTTATATGGAGAAGCCAGCTTACGACATGCCAACTTTTGTATTAGTTATCAGTTAAGCATTTCTTTTGAAGTTCTTGTTTCATCTCTTTTCTTCCCTTTCACTCTTTCAGTTTTCTCTAGTTTTATTGAATTGGTTCATGAATAATTTTAAAAGGATAAAATTTTATGGTTGTATTCTTCATTTGAACCAACTTCATTATCACTATTATAATTATTTTAATTACTACTACTATATTTGATACTGGGGAATAAAATGCAAGACCTTATGTATTCAAGACAAGCCACTCTACCATTGAGCTACAGTTCCCTGCTGTCATTGTCCTTACTTTTCAAAGCAAATAAAATATTTTATTAATTCCTTGAGAATTTAAAGCATGAATACAATGCATTTTATCAATCACCCCTTATGCCTCTTCCTACCAGGAGGCCTCCTTCTCAATATACTCCTCACTTCTTGACTACCATTTTGCTAACTACATGTCTCCCCTTTTTCCTTTATGTAACCCACTGTGACCACTTTGTCCTTCTCATAATATTCTCACAGGTGTGGGGCCATCCACTGGAGCATGGCTAACCCAACACCAGCCACACCCTTAAAGATACTGACTCTGCTTCCCCTGGGAGCCATAAATTGTCAATAGATCTTTAGCTATTTTTGGCCATTATGGCTTTATATTATGTAGGCTATCATGGTTGTTCTGATCTCTTGAGTTCAATGATCCTCTTCATATAAAATATAAAATATAAAGTTGTGAAAATATTAAATATTCCTTTGACTTTTTATTTTCCCAGTCTTTTTATTAAGACATTATCCAAAATTTTTGATTCCATTTTTTGTATTTTCTTTCTACTTATTTTCTTTCACTTTTCATGTGAGACAATGTCAAAATATTTAAAGTGTTGATTCTTTCCTTTTCTTTATTCTCTTCCCTTCCTTCATTGCTTATCTACCTGATTATTCACTTTGTTTTTCCATGTAACTGCAGGCTCAGAAACTTCTTACTAGTGGACTATCCATCAAATGTTGGTGTCAGCCTAGAATAAAAGCATTCAGATTTGGTCTCTGGAGTGTAATTTGGTTTACTGCAACACAGTTGTTCCTAAAATGAAGCTATAATTAGTAGGAATTAATTCATATCTTAATTAAGGAATTGTCTTTTCTAATAGTTTTTTAAACAAACAATAATATGTTTTGACATCTCCAAAAAAGGAAAACAATATGAAAAATTTCCATGTTAATTTGATCTGGGATCATTTTGAAATAATATTTATCCATATGACAGATTGTGAGAAGAGCTCATTCATATTATTATGGGTACTGGGGTTTGGGGATCCTGCCAGACTGACCTCTGAATTTGTCTCCATAAATTGGGAAATAAATGACTGTGAGATAAGCCACAAGCAAAACAAAATTGTGTGTGTGTGTGTGTGTGTGTGTGTGTGTGTGTGTGTGTGTGTAGAATACAATTTATACTGTAAATTACATAGTACCTTAAAGATATTTTAAAATTTTTGTTTTAGTTAGATTTTTGTCTCACATGTATAAAGAATAGAGAGTGACTACTGGAAGATTTAAGAGAAACTTACAATCTTTTGTAAAATAGAAAGATAGTATAAAATGTAAAAAAATACTACAGGACTGTATTGTAATGTTTAAATATGTGAGACCTATATTTATAGGAACCAACCATTTCTCTGTCTGTGTAAAATATTCAACAAACTCAATCATCTTCAGTTTGAATATTGCTGAAGAAATACTGATGAGAGAATTTATATATTTTGTAAACTGGAACTGACTAGAAGCTGTTGGAAGTCAAACCTGGAATGAAAAACATATTTTTGCTCCAGAGAATCTTTCTTTTCAATGTAGCATACTAGTAGACTATATGTTTTCATTTTTTGAGGTGATTTCAATTTATTGAAAATAATTCTTTATAAAATCTCTTTATCCTAGCATGAAAAATGTAACAAAAATATACAAATCTGGTCTAGTCATTATCCCATATTCTCCTGTAGATTATTGGACAAGTTTCTTTCTTGCATTCCAGGCACTGTTTTTTATGGCATTTCATAGCCATCACATAGGACTTAATGCTAAAAAATTGATAAAAGGACAGTGTCAATAGCAAACTGTAGATTTATTGATTCCCATTACAGTACATTAAATTCAGTTATCATTAATCCTTAGTTTAAATCCCTGAGATATTTCCTGTCAGGAAGACTTTGACACCTTCAATATGTGTTTGGTCAGGCAGTTTATAAAACCTCTTGTGTATCCTTGTTGATGTACTCAAACCCATTATACATTTTGAGGAAGAGAACCAAAGAGGTGATAGCACTTCTGTGTCATATGATGATCTGAGGATAAAATGTAAACGTGGCTGATGATGTTAACCTTGATCACTGGGTAAAGTTCATATCTGCTTTTAATCTCTATTAAAGGGATAGTAATTTTTCCTTTCCTGATTCTATTATATGTAACTTATTACCCTCTATCTATATGGAAGGAGCAAGGCATCTGGCAAAGAAATTGAAGACATCATAAAATCACTTTCCTGATGACTGAATGTACCAAGAAAGATGCATAGGTTGGTGTCTAAGTCCTTTAGTACTTCATCTATTATTAACAAATAGGATGCACATCAATTATTACTATGATGTTCTAGAAATAATTGTCCTCATTTTTAATTTTTATTCATCTCATTTAGTCACTGTAATTTCTCTTGAAGCAAAAATTTCTACTTTTGCCCCATTATTTTTCTTATTTGAAAAAAGTTTCCAAACCCTCACTTTAACGCTTTCTTTTTCTTTTTCTTTTCTTTCTTTTTTTTTTTTTTCGGAGCTGGGGACCGAACCCAGGGCCTTCCAGTTGCTAGGCAAGTGCTCTACCACTGAGCTAAATCCCCAACCCCACGCTTTCTTTTTCTAAAACCTGCCTTGGCCATAGTGTTTCTTTATAGCAATGGAACAGTGACTAAGGAAGAAGTTGGTATTAGAAAGGTATTGATGTGACAGGTCTAACCATATTACTTTTGGTGAAATGTGTACTTTGGAATTTTGGATTAGGAAAACAGTTGAACACTGTAAAGTGGACTTAATGAACAAGGAAGACAGTGGTACTGAGAACAATGTAAATTATGATGACCTAGATCAAGAAATTTAAGAGAAGAATATTAGTAACTGTCGTAGAGATCATGCTGTCATAGTGTGGCACACAATTATGCTGCTTTTGCCTTTGTCCTAAAAATCTGTCTGAGGTTAAACCAAAAAGTTTTAGATTAATGGTTTTGGCAGAGGAGATTTCAAGACTACCTAGTGTGACGGTATTATGTAGTGAGTAGTAATCACTCTTTGTTACAGGATATTTGATTGTTTTATATTGAAAAGTAATTGTTAGCAAAATATAAAAGCTTTAATAGATGCAAGATGCAGTTAAGTATATCCTGAAGATAATTAGTTTGGGTGTGCCTCTAAAAATGTAAGGTGTGGAAAGCATCTACCCATTTTAAGGCAAGTTGCTTAGAAGAGGCTTTGTGGTCTTTGCTATATGACAAGAGGCAATGTCAGCCACATGGCCTTAAGCTATCCCACCATGATGGTTTGGGCCACTATTGACTTGGCTTGGACAATGACATGGTTTTGCCTACCAAGAATATAGGTGGAGAAGTGGAAGGGGAAGCCCTTGGTCCTGGTAAGACTGAACCCCTAGTGAACGTGATTGTTGGGGGGAGGGCAGCAATGGGGGGAGGATGGGGAGGGGAACACCGATAAGGAAGGGGAGGGGGAGGGATTAGGAGGATGTTTGCCCGGAAACCGGGAAAGGGAATAACATTCGAAATGTAAATAAGAAATACTCAAGTTAATGAAAAAAATATAAAAAGAAAAAAAAGAATATAGGTGGAGAGCTAGAGACTTCTTTTATAGCAACAAGACCTTTGGAATGATAATGTATATTCTGGGCCATTGTATTTTGGAGGTATGTGATCTGCTGTTTTACTTTGATTTTCCATGGGGGGTTACATTTAAGTGATTTCCATGACTCTCAGAAGAGTTCAAACTTTGGTTTTAAAACAGCATTTAGACTGAAAGACTGTGAGGATTTTTAAGGTGGACTGAATACATATTTGTGTTATAATATTGCTACAAGCCTATGGGGCCATGAATTCGGTGATTAGAATGAGAATGGCCCTATAGTCTCATAGATTTGAAAGTTTACCAGGGAGTGGCCTATTTGAGAAGAATGAGGAGGTATGGTTTTGTTGAGTAGATATGGCCTTGGTAGAAAAAATGCATCATGTTTAATGGGCTTTGCAGTTTTCAAAAACCCATGCTAGACCTAGGGACATGATTGCTGCTGTGTTCCTTGCCATAATGATAATGGAATGAATCTCTGAAACTGTAATCATACCCTCAATTAAATGCTTTTTTTATAAGATTTGATTTATGTTTCTTCACAGCAAAAGAACATTAACTAAGAGAGTATTTAAATAATAGACTGAAAGATACTTCATTTCGGGGGAATTACTCAAGGTTATCATTTTTCCTTTGGTCATTCAAGGACTTTTAATTTTGCTCACTAGTGTTGCTTTCTAATTGGTTTCTGAGACTTTCTGACATGGTCTCCTCTTTTTTTTTTTTTTTTTTTTTTTTTTTTTTTTTTTTTATTAACGTGAGTATTTCTTATATACATTTCGAGTGTTATTCCCTTTCCTGGTTTCCGGGCAAACATCCCCCTCCCCCCCTCCCCTTCCTTATGAGTGTTCCCCTCCCAACCCTCCCCCCATTGCCGCCCTCCCCCCCATAGTCTAGTTCACTGGGGGTTCAGTCTTAGCAGGACCCAGGGCTTCCCCTTCCACTGGTGCTCTTACTAGGATATTCATTGCTACCTATGGGGTCAGAGTCCAGGGTCAGTCCATGTATAGTCTTTAGGTAGTGGCTTAGTCCCTGGAAGCTCTGGTTGCTTGACATTGTTGTACATATGGGGTCTCGAGCCCCTTCAAGCTCTTCCAGTTCTTTCTCTGATTCCTTCAACGGGGGACCTATTCTCAGTTCAGTGGTTTGCTGCTGGCATTCGCCTCTGTATTTGCTGTATTCTGGCTGTGTCTCTCATGAGCGATCTACATCTGGCTCCTGTCGGTCTGCACTTCTTTGCTTCATCCATCTTGTCTAATTGGGTGGCTGTATATGTATGGGCCACATGTGGGGCAGGCTCTGAATGGGTGTTCCTTCAGTCTCTGTTTTAATCTTTGCCGCTCCCTTCCCTGCCAAGGGTATTCTTTTTCCTCATTTAAAGAAGGAGTGAAGCATTCACATTTTGATCATCCATCTTGAGTTTCGTTTGTTCTAGGGATCTAGAGTAAATCAAGCATTTGGGCTAATAGCCACTTATCAATGAGTGCATACCATGTATGTCTTTCTGTGATTGGGTTAGCTCACTCAGGATGATATTTTCCAGTTCCAACCATTTGCCTACGAATTTCATAAACTCGTTTTTGATAGCTGAGTAATATTCCATTGTGTAGATGTACCACATTTTCTGTATCCATTCCTCTGTTGAAGGGCATCTGGGTTCTTTCCATTTTCTGGCCATTATAAATAAGGCTGCAATGAACATAGTGGAGCACGTGTCTTTTTTATATGTTGAGGCATCTTTTGGGTATATGCCCAAGAGAGGTATAGCTGGATCCTCAGGCAGTTCAATGTCCAATTTTCTGAGGAACCTCCAGACAGATTTCCAGAATGGTTGTACCAGTCTGCAATCCCACCAACAATGGAGGAGTGTTCCTCTTTCTCCACATCCTCGCCAGCATCTGCTGTCACCTGAGTTTTTGAACTTAGTCATTCTCACTGGTGTGAGGTGAAATCTCAGGGTTGTTTTAATTAGCATTTCCCTTATGACTAAAGATGTTGAACATTTCTTTAGGTGTTTCTCAGCCATTCAGCATTCCTCAGCTGTGAATTCTTTGTTTAGCTCTGAACCCCATTTTTTAATAGGGTTATTTGTTTCCCTGCAGTCTAACTTCTTGAGTTCTTTGTATATTTTGGATATAAGGCCTCTATCTGTCGTAGGATTGGTAAAGATCTTTTCCCAATCTGTTGGTTGCCGTTTTGTGTAACCACAGTGTCCTTTGCCTTACAGAAGCTTTGCAGTTTTATGAGATCCCATTTGTCGATTCTTGATCTTAGAGCGTAAGCCATTGGTGTTTTGTTCAGGAAATTTTTTCCAGTGCCCATGTGTTCCAGATGCTTCCCTAGTTTTTCTTCTATTAGTTTGAGTGTGTCTGCTTTGATGTGGAGGTCCTTGATCCACTTGGACTTAAGCTTTGTACAGGGTGATAAGCATGGATCGATCTGCATTCTTCTACATGTTGACCTCCAGTTGAACCAGCACCATTTGCTGAAAATGCTATCTTTTTTCCATTGGATGGTTTTGGCTCCTTTGTCAAAAATCAAGTGACCATAGGTGTGTGGGTTCATTTCTGGTTCTTCAATTCTATTCCATTGGTCTATCTGTCTGTCTCTGTACCAATCCCATGCAGTTTTTATCACTATTGCTCTGTAATACTGCTTGAGTTCAGGGATAGTGATTCCCCCTGAAGTCCTTTTATTGTTGAGGATAGCTTTAGCTATCCTGGGTTTTTTGTTATTCCAGATGAATTTGCAAATTGTTCTGTCTAACTCTTTGAAGAATTGGATTGGTATTTTGATGGGGATTGCATTGAATCTGTAGATTGATTTTGGTAAAATGGCCATTTTTACTATATTAATCCTGCCAATCCATGAGCATGGGAGATCTTTCCATCTTCTGAGGTCTTCTTCAATTTCTTTCCTCAGTGTCTTGAAGTTCTTATTGTACAGATCTTTTACTTGCTTGGTTAAAGTCACACCGAGGTACTTTATATTATTTGGGTCTATTATGAAGGGTGTCATTTCCCTAATTTCTTTCTCGGCTTGTTTCTCTTTTGTATAGAGGAAGGCAACTGATTTATTTGAGTTAATTTTATACTCAGCCACTTTGCTGAAGTTGTTTATCAGCTTTAGTAGTTCTCTGGTGGAACTTTTGGGATCACTTAAATATACTATCATATCATCTGCAAATAGTGATATTTTGACCTCTTCTTTTCCGATCTGTATCCCCTTGATCTCCTTTTGTTGTCTGATTGCTCTGGCTAGAACTTCAAGAACTATATTGAATAAGTAGGGAGAGAGTGGGCAGCCTTGTCTAGTCCCTGATTTTAGTGGGATTGCTTCAAGTTTCTCTCCATTTAGTTTAATGTTAGCAACTGGTTTGCTGTATATGGCTTTTACTATGTTTAGGTATGGGCCTTGAATTCCTATTCTTTCCAGGACTTTTATCATGAAGGGGTGTTGAATTTTGTCAAATGCTTTCTCAGCATCTAATGAAATGATCATGTGGTTCTGTTCTTTCAGTTTGTTTATATACTGGATCACGTTGATGGTTTTCCTTATATTAAACCATCCCTGCATGCCTGGGATGAAGCGTACTTGATGGTGGATGATTGTTTTGATGTGCTCTTGAATTCGGTTTGCCAGAATTTTGTTGAGTATTTTTGCATCGATATTCATAAGGGAAAATGGTCTGAAGTTCTCTTTCTTTGTTGGGTCTTTGTGTGGTTTAGGTACAAGAGTAATTGTGGCTTCGTAGAAGGTATTCGGTAGTGATCCATCTGTTTCAATTTTGTGGAATAGTTTGGATAATATTGGTATGAGGTCTTCTATGAAGGTTTGATAGAATTCTGAACTAAACCCGTCTGGACCTGGGCTCTTTTTGGTTGGGAGACCTTTAATGACTGCTTCTATTTCCTTAGGAGTTATGGGGTTGTTTATCTGGTTTATCTGTTCCTGATTTAACTTAGGTACCTGGTATCTGTCTAGGAAATTGTCCATTTCCTGAAGATTTTCAAGTTTTGTTAAATATAGGTTTTTATAGTAAGATCTGATGATTTTTTGAATTTCCTCTGAATCTGTAGTTATGTCTCCCTTTTCATTTCTGATTTTGTTAATTTGGACACACTCTGTGTCCTCTCATTAGTCTCTAAGGGTTTATCTATCTTATTGAATTTTGTTAATTTGGACACACTCTCTATGTCCTCTCGTTAGTCTAGCTAAGGGTTTATCTATCTTGTTGATTTTCTCAAAGAACCAACTTTTGGTTCTGTTGATTCTTTCTATGGTCCTTTTTGTTTCTACTTGGTTGATTTCAGCTCTGAGTTTGATTATTTCCTGCCTTCTACTCCTCCTGGGTGTATTTGCTTCTTTTTGTTCTAGAGCTTTTAGGTGTGCTGTCAAGCTGCTGACATATGGTCTTTCCTGTTTCTTTCTGCAGGCACTCAGCGCTATGAGTTTTCCTCTTAGCACAGCTTTCATTGTGTCCCATAAGTTTGGGTATGTTGTACCTTCATTTTCATTAAATTCTAAAAAGTTTTTAATTTCTTTCTTTATTTCTTCCTTGACCAGGTTATCATTGAGTTGGGCTTTGTTCAATTTCCACGTATATGTGGGCATTCTTCCCTTATTGTTATTGAAGATCAGTTTTAGGCCGTGGTGGTCCGATAGCACGCATGGGATTATTTCTATTTTTCTGTACCTGTTGAGGCCCGTTTTTTGACCAATTATATGGTCAATTTTGGAGAAAGTACCATGAGGAGCTGAGAAGAAGGTATATCCTTTTGCTTTAGGATAGAATGTTCTATAAATATCTGTTAAGTCCATTTGGCTCATGACATCTCTTAGTCTGTTGACATCACTGTTTAATTTCTGTTTCCATGATCTGTCCATTGATGAGTGTGGGGTGTTGAAATCTCCCACTATTATTGTGTGAGGTGCAATGTGTGTTTTGTGCTTTAGTAAGGTTTCTTTTACGTATGTAGGTGCCCTTGTATTTGGGGCATAGATATTTAGGATTGAGAGTTCATCTTGGTGGATTGTTCCTTTGATGAATATGAAGTGTCCTTCCTTTTTTTTTTTTTTTTGATGACTTTTAGTTGGAAATTGATTTTATTTGATATTAGAATGGCTACTCCAGCTTGCTTCTTCTGACCATTTGCTTGGAAAGTTGTTTTCCAGCCTTTCACTCTGAGGTAGTGTCTGTCTTTGTCTCTGAGGTGTGTTTCCTGTAGGTAGCAGAATGCAGGGTCCTCGTTGCTTATCCAGTTTGTTAATCTATTTCTTTTTATTGGGGAGTTGAGGCCCTTGATGTTGAGAGATATTAAGGAATAGTGATTATTGCTTCCCGTTATATTCATATTTGGATGTGAGGTTATGTTTGTGTGCTTTCACTCTCTTTGTTTTGTTGCCAAGACGATTAGTTTCTTGCTTCTTCTAGGGTATAGCTTGCCTCCTTATGTTGGGCTTTACCATTTATTATCCTTTGTTGTGCTGGATTTGTAGAAAGATATTGTGTAAATTTGGTTTTGTCATGGAATATCTTGGTTTCTCCATCTATGTTAATTGAGAGTTTTGCAGGACACAGTAACCTTGGCTGGCATTTGTGTTCTCTTAGGGTCTGTATGACATCAGTCCAGGATCTTCTGGCCTTCATAGTTTCTGGCGAGAAATCTGGTGTGATTCTGATAGGTCTGCCTTTATATGTTACTTGACCTTTTTCCCTTACTGCTTTTAATATTCTTTCTTTATTTTGTGCGTTTGGTGTTTTGACTATTATGTGATGGGAGGTGTTTCTTTTCTGGTCCAATCTATTTGGAGTTCTGTAGGCTTCTTGTATGTCTATGGGTATCTCTTTTTTTAGGTTAGGGAAGTTTTCTTCTATGATTTTGTTGAAGATATTTACTGGTCCTTTGAGCTGGGAGTCTTCACTCTCTTCTATACCTATTATCCTTAGGTTTGATCTTCTCATTGAGTCCTGGATTTCCTGTATGTTTTGGACCAGTAGCTTTTTCCGCTTTACATTATCTTTGACAGTTGAGTCAATGATTTCTATGGAATCTTCTGCTCCTGAGATTCTCTCTTCCATCTCTTGTATTCTGTTGGTGAAGCTTGTATCTACAGCTCCTTTTCTCTTCTTTTGGTTTTCTATATCCAGGGTTGTTTCCATGTGTTCTTTCTTGATTGCTTCTATTTCTATTTTTAATTCCTTCAACTGTTTGATTGTGTTTTCCTGGAATTCTTTCAGGGATTTTTGCGATTCTTTCAGGGATTTTTACGATTCCTCTCTGTAGGCTTCTACTTGTTTATTAATGTTTTCCTGTGTTTCCCTAAGGGAGTTCTTCACGTCTTTCTTGATGTCCTCCAGCATCATGATCAAATATGATTTTGAAACTAGATCTTGCTTTTCTGGTGTGTTTGGATATTTTATGTTTGTTTTTTGTGGGAGAATTGGGCTCCGATGATGCCATGTAGTCTTGGTTTCTGTTGCTTGGGTTCCTGCGCTTGCCTCTCGCCATCAGATTATCTCTAGTGTTACTTTGTTCTGCTATTTCTGACAGTGGCTAGACTGTCCTATAAGCCTGTGTGTCAGGAGTGCTGTATACCTGTTTTCCTCTCTTTCAGTCAGTTATGGGGACAAAGTGTTCTGCTTTCGGGCGTGTAGTTTTTCCTCTCTACAGGTCTTCATCTGTTCCTGTGGGCCTGTGTCTTGAGTTCACCAGGCAGCTTTCTTGCAGCAGAAAATTTGGTCTTACCTGTGGTCCCGAGGCTCAAGTTCGCTCGCGGGGTGCTGCCCACGGGCTCTTTGTGGCGGCAGCAACCAGGAAGACCTGTGCCGCCCCTTCCGGGAGCTTATGCAGCCTCAGGAGTACCCACCTGACCAGGCGATGAGGTCTCTTTCCCACGGGGTCTGGGAGCAGAGAGCTGCTGCGGGCCGGGATCCGAGTGTGTGGGACTTCCGGTAAACACAGGACGTGCTCGGTCCTAGAGGAATTCTGCCTCTGTGTGTCCCGATTTCACCAGGCAGCCTTCTTGCAACAGACAAGTTGGTCTTACCTGTGGTCCCGAGGCTCAAGTTTGCTCGCGGGGTGCTGCCCACGGGCTCTCTGCGGCGGCAGCAACCAGGAAGACCTGTGCCGCCCCTTCTGGGAGCTTCAGTGCTCCAGGGTTCCAGATGGCCTTTGGTGTTTTCCTCTGGCATCCGAGATGTATGTACAGAGAGCAGTCTCTTCTGGTTTCCCAGGCTTGTCTGCCTCTCTGAAGGTTTAGCTCTCCCTCCCACGGGATTTGGGTGCAGAGAACTGTTTATCCGGTCTGTTTCCTTCAGGTTCCGGCGGTGTCTCAGGCAGGGGTCCTGCCGCTCCTGGGCCCTACCCCACGGGAGCCCAGAGGCCTTATACAGTTTCCTCTTGGGCCAGGGATGTGGGCAGGGGTGGGCAGTGTTGGTGGTCTCTTCTGCTCTGCAGCCTCAGGAGTGCCCACCTGACCAGGCGGTCGGGTCTCTCTCCCACGGTGTCTGGGAGCAGAGAGCTGTAAATATGGTCTCTGTACTTGGGCTCCGGCAGAACACACTAAGACATGGTCTCCTCTTAAATATCTCTCCTTGCATTATGGTATTAGACATCCTCCATAATTATATGTTTTCTAATCTATCTCTTAAAATTTCAATACTGTGAGAATCCCAGAATGTGTTTAGAAATATAGATCGAGCGATCACACTCTCTCCTTTGGGATACGACATGTCTGTGTTCATGCATCTATGCATACATTTTCAAACATAAGTCTTACTGAGATACTCTACTAAGATGTCATTATAGGTCATTTTATACCATCCCTGGCCTGTTCAAAGTATTTTTGAAAGAAAAAAAATCTGGTTTTCTGGTCTAATCATATGTTATTTTGAATATATTTTATATATGTATGGTGTAGTTTCAAGATGAAAACCTGCCTTTCTTTGAGGGACATTTTTGCATATCAGAAACTGTAATTCCTCCTACCCTAGCTAGCTTCATGACTGTCTAGTAAAAAAAATGGTGCTTCCTAAAGATAATGAGTCCAGTTATTTTCTTTCTTACCCTCTGTAGTGAGGTTAAGCTGTATATTTGTGATACAGTGGGATTCATTTATCAAAGTCTATGTTGTATCTTAGGTCTCTGAGACAAACCGATTCACCACTGCACTGTGTGATCAGTTGAATCAGTAGTATGTAAGTTGTCAGCTCTAATCTTAGATTTTCTATCATTTCAAGTGGACCATTCCTTCATATAGATATGTCTCCTGGTCTCCTAATCTGTGAGTTCTGTATTTGTATCCAAAGGAAGATATTTAAAGAATAGTCCTCTCACCAGGCACTGATTGAATTAATATATATACTTTAGGGTGTTGTTTTCAGTTTGTTCCATCAATTCTTTGTTTTTCCAACTAGTTTCTAAGTACTAGAGGTTTTCATTTCCTCTGTGGACTGATCTACATTTACTACCAATGTTTTCAAGATACAGCTCAATTAATCTAATTTTACATTCAAACTCAAGCATATTCCTTCACATTTAGTGTCTAAATTCATACAGCCCTCTATAATTGTTTTTTCACATTTTTACATTTATATATTCTCTGAATTTGAATACATTGGCAATGTATTTTCCTTGGAAAGTCAAATATCATTTTCTACAAATAAAAGTATGAATCAAACCTTATAGTTAATCTTTCATTTTCAAACATTTTTATTTTTTGCTACATTTGAAGTTCTAGTTGCAATTTATTTTGTATTCTGGAAATTTTTTATTTCTTGTTGAATTGTCTGTTAGGAATATAGTTTGGGTATTGTTTCTGTAACATCAGTTTGATTTCTTAATTTTTTAAACATTTTTAATATCCCCACCTACATAATAAAAAAAGTAAAATTGTTGTTTACCAAGGCATTTTTGTCATTTTAAAAATTAATGACATTTTTCATTGACAATATTTGAATACATGCTTAACCCCATCTCTAATTATTAATCAACTATAAGCTTCTAGAACATTGTCTTCAAGAATGCAATGCAAAAGGATGCTACTCTGTATATACTTGGGCACTGACTTTCCTTAGCACAGTACCTTTGAGATTAATCCATGTTGTTCTCAAGAGTCTTTTTTCTTCTTTTGTTAGATTCTATTATAAAAATGTAGCTTCTTTGAACTCCTTGAAGAACATCTCTTTTGCATACCTGACAATCTGGAAAATTGTCATAAATACTCATGAATTAATTTTTGTACAAATACAAATTTTTAGTTTTTCTGAAGTATACATTCTCAATAAAAAGCATTATTCCTAATGGAAGAAATTGGCTTTAGAGATAAAATATCCTACACCTTTTGGGCATGAAGTATAACAATACATATTTAAATAGGTTTTAGTCTACCTTGGTGTTAAATTTTGTGATTAGATACCTAACAAAATATTTGAAAATTCTTGTTACAGTTGTGATAACAAATAATCTGACGAGAAACATTATCCTAGAACAGAGTGCTCCAGGTTAAACTGTGGGAATATACCATAGGTTTGTGTCTGTTCAACCAATTGCCAAACCATTTTATGAGGCAGTCATCACATTTTACATCCTACCAATATTGTATGAAGATATCGCCAGGTCTTCCTCATTTCTTCTTGATCTTATCATTACCCCATTTTTAAAAATAGTCTTTTAGATGGGTAGTGATGGCTTTTTTACTTTATTTTGAATTTCCATGTTGTCTTGTATCAGTCAACCTGCTTTCATGTTCTGATTTGTCATTCTCATATCTTCATTAATGACATCTATATACTATCTTAACTTCTCAATCATCTAGTTTGAAAATTTGTGTTAGTGTCAATTGTCAACTACACAAAAACTAGAATCACCTTGGAGATGGGCCTCTTGGAATAAGTGTGCTGGGTGATCTTGATTATGTTCATTGTAGTGTGAAAACCTACATGATTACTGGAACAGGCAACCTGAACCATATAAAATGGAACAAGTTGGCTGAGCACCCACTCATGGACATGGCTCTCTTCTCCCTGCTCATATGATGTGACCAGTTGCTTCAAGCTCCTGCTGCCTTGACTTCCCACTTTTGGTTCTACTGAAACTTTAGGTGTGAACTGAAGTTGTTTTTGTCAGAGAAGAAACTAAAACAATGTTAGAATGATGGTATGATACATTCTATTAACCAAAACTCACAGTTTATATAAAGATTCATACAGGTCTATGTATTAGAATAAGTGTACATCATCATATATCCATCTTACAATATCAAACAGAATAACACATGTTCACACATAATCTTTCCTTAGCATAAAATTATGCTGGCCATGGTGATGTTTTCACTGTCTGTGGTTTTCCTTTTTGCAGAGTATCATATGGTTGGAATTTTTCAGTACATTAGTTTAGACTGGCCTCTTTAAATTATAAAAAAATATTTCTTAATGGTTTATATCTTTTTAATGCAGAAAATACCTTACTGTGTCATTGCTCACCAACTAATAGCTTGGTTGCTTCCTTATTTTCAAATTATTAATGAATTTCCTATAACCTTTGGTGCATAAGGTTTTGGGTAGTGTATATTCTCACTTGTTTATGAGATAAGAATAACTTCATATTCAAATTTGATAAGGACTTTGTGAAGAGAAGGAATGTACATGAGGAATATAGGATAAAACTTTCTAAACACTAAAGCCAAATGTAGTGTTATCTAAAAGCAAATGTATGTTTTAACTAAGTTCACTCTTTTACTTCAGGAATCGACATCTGAAAATCAATCATGTAATTTACTACATTAAATGGAAGAAAGGAGAAAAATATCATATGATCATCTCAGTTCCTGTACAAAAACTAGTGAAGGTTGAAACAAAATATTACCAACAAATGATGAAACACTTGTGCATGTTTGTGTGTGTCTGTGTGTGTGTATATTTGTGTGTGGGCGTGTGTGTGTGTGTGTGTGTGTGTGTGTGCGCTCTCACATGCACATGGTCAAGTGAACATACACAAGCACACACACTCTGCCTACCAACACTTTCTTTAATTTGTATTTTTACATTATTTTTTTCTTTTTTCTTTTTTTTCTTTTTTCTTTTTTTTCTTTTTTTCTTTTTTTTTTTTTTTTCCGGAGCTGGGGACCGAACCCAGGGCCTTGCGCTTGTTAGGCAAGCACTCTACCACTGAGCTAAATCCCCAACCCCTTTACATTATTTTAAAAATTATGTGTTTGTATGTGTCTGTCTTTGATACTTGCATATGAATAGTCTCCCTGAGATGTCTCAGGATCCACTGGAGCTAGCATTACTGAAGGTTGTGACCTTCTTTCATCAATGTTATGATAGAAAGTAGGACCCTCCAAACAAACAGGAAACACTGATAACCAACGAGCCATTTTCTATCACCCATCAGTTCATGGTTTCACAAATGATTTTTCAAACTCAAATATAAAGGAGGTTTAGATTCCATGATCAATTGAGATGACTTTGGAAATCATGATTTCCAAGTTGTGACAGAAAGGAGACTCTTCTGCCAGAACAAAGCAGGTGGTGCAGAGATATCTATAATCTTTGGGGTGGAATGCAACCTGTCTTAGTCAGGGTTCTCTGGAGTAACAGAAATTTTGAAATGTCTGTCTATGTTGAGGGAATTTATTATGATGACTTACAATGTGTAATACAACTAACCCAAAAGTGATGGTCAGCTGTGAATGGGATGTCCAAGATCTGGTAGTTACTCAGTCCCATGAGGCTAGTTGTTTCAGCTGGTCTTCTGTAGAAGTAGGTTCCAACAGATATGCTGGCAAGTAAATGCAAGCAGGAGAAGAAGAGCAAATCTTCCTTCTTCCAATGTCCTCATGTAGGTCTCCAGCAGAAGGCATGGCCCAGATTAAAGGTGTGTATCACCATGCCTAGATCTGAAACTTTCTTTGTCCCAGTCTGACTTTGAACTCATAGATCTCTTTGTCTCAGTCTCCTGGGACTAAAGACATGTACTACCTTCCTTCGGCCAAAGTTTTTCATGGCCACTATGCCTCAAGATGCCAACATACATGTCAGAAACTTGTGTTTTCCAGCCTTAAGATCTGGATCACAAGTGAACCCTCCAATTCTGGATCATAGTTCATTCCAGATATAGTCAAATTGATAACCAGGAATAGCCACTACAGTACCCAAAAGATGAAAAAGGATCTTTTGGATGAAAAGATTCAGTTATACCTGTGACTAATGGTGATTTGTCTATGCAGGCAGCCCTGGAAGTCTCAGAATTCTTCACACTAATGATTTTCCAAAGAAAGAGCATAGTGTTCTATACTGCCTGGCTGTGGTCAAAAGGTAGAATTTCTAAGGCCAGGGAGCTGGGCAAATAGCCCAGATATCTTTCCTAGAAACAGTTTAGTAATGGGAGCTGATAAGCACAGACAAAAGTTATCTGTGTGACCAGATACCTGTAAGTCAAAGATCGTTGTTCTATACCTGGTCCACTGCTTCCTATATACTAAATGGAGACTTGAGGAGCCATACTCCACATTGAACAAGACTTAGACAGTCCTGGTTGATGCTTGCATTTTTTGTGACATGTGCTAAATATTGGAAAAAATTCAAAGTATAGACTTTTTGCAGACTTAAGTTTATGAGTCATGATTATCCTGAGTCCAAATACCTACGTATGACAAGGGCATGAGTTTCAGAGGAACCTCAAATCAGTAGGAAACTAAAATTTTTATTGGGGGTACAATCTGAATAGTGAGAGTCAGGAAGCAGTCTAGACTATCATCTCTGCCATGGAAGGTGGATTCTCTACCTGGCAGCAGCATAGACTCTGAATGTAGATCAGTATGTTCTCAACCCTGGAAACAATAGTGATTTGTGTCTTCTAGCAGTTAATATGAGTTTATTAGATTAAAAAAATACTGATAATCCACTCATTTACTGAGCCCCCACAGATTACTCACTGGGACTCTGGAGCTGTACCCCCATCATTGGCTCTCAACTCAATCCCTGAATGAAGTCTCTAACTGATTCTGGATTTAGTAGGTTGTAGCTTTCTTAGGGTATACCAAGTTGTTAAAAGTAGACTCAGGAAGATGATATTCATGGGAAGGTGTTAGTGCACACATTTAGAACCCTATCCCAACTTGGTTTCTAAAGAACAGAAGAATTTGGACAGTACTAACTATTGTTCATATCTTGTCAACAAAAATGGGCTCCTGGACCCAAAAAGTGATAACAGGAATGCATATCAGGGCCTTCAAATATAGCTTGGCTCTTCTTTTCATGTCATTAATTATCAAAATACAGAAGTCAGTATTTACTGTCCTAAAATTGGAACAGCCCATATGCTGAATTTTAAACATAGAATAAAGTTTGCATATCGGGCTCCCTCTTTTTTCCAAATCTATCCCCTCTGGGCTGACTTTTTTTTGTTTGCTCTGAACTTGGAAATAGAATGTTTGTGGTTATGAGGTTCCTCTTTTCTGGGAACAGTGTAATATACACTCCTATTTTGGACAGAGACCTTCTGTTTTGAACATTTTGGAAAGAGAAAGGCCTGCGGCCCTTTGTCAATACAACATATGTCAGTGTGAAGCAAATTTTCATTCTTTAAAGGGGAAGTATGCTTGTTTCTAACTTTTTAGGGTGCTAGAGGGAAGGTTGTACAGTTGTTAGGATTTTGGGGGAATCGGAGCTGTGCATGAATAAGTAAGCAGCATCGAAGAGTGTCAGGTAAAGATTTATTTCTTGAGGATATTAATGTGAAGGAGGGGTCAGAATTGTGGGAAGGAAACTTAGCAGTGTACACACTGGAGAAGGCTGAGGTACTCCCATATCAGGAACAGGTGTACACACAGGAGAAGTCAGGCTGATGTTTTTTCATGTCAGGAACATGGTGTATACACATGGGAAGACAGGCTGAGATGCTCCCATGTTAAGGATACATATACATACAAAAGAAGGCAGGCCAAGATATCCCCATGTCTGGGAGAGAGGTGTACACACAAAAGGAAGTCCCATGTTAGGGACAGGTTACACAGGAGAAAGCAGATTGAGATGCTCCCATATCAGAGACATGTGTTCACACAGCATAAGGCAGACTAGAGTGCTCCCATGTCAGTGACAGAGGGGATGTTAAAAAGGAACAGTGGCCTTTCCTCACCAAAAATGTTAGCATTTCCTCCCAAGGACCACATGATCCAATGCAGAGTTCAGCATCCAGGGATGAGGAAGAGCAATGCTTGCAATTCCTTGAATTTCTATATTTGTTTCTCTGGTTATCTATGAGAAGTGTGTGCACTAAAGAATCCCAGGATTTTGAACTCAGGGAAATTACTAGCTGTGGAGACTATGTATACCACAGGGTGCGTGTGTGCATGTGTGCATGAATGTGTGTGTGTGTATGTGTGTGTGTGTGTGTGTGTGTGTGTGTGTGTGTGTGTGTGTGTGTACACCAGTTCTTTAGTCATCATCATTCTATTATACAGCAGAGAACATTCTAGGAAGATCAAATAGGTAAACATGTGGTATGTAACCAGGGACTATTAAGTGAAAAATGGGTATTATTATTATAGCTGCTACTATTACATAGGGACTTTTAAAATATGAAAATAAGACATTTTCTATAAAATGAACACCTGAGCATCTTCCGCATTGTCATTTTATCAGTTTTTATAAAATATATTTTTCTTTCATCCATTGTTATTATTAATCAAGTCACCACCACTCAAGAAGTGACTGAATTGATGCTGAGCTGAGACACGAAGTCAGACTCAGAGGTATCCTCAAGAAAAGCAGTTATTTGATTGAGAGTTGCGTTTCTTCTGCAACATCTTTGACAAGCCCACATCTCCTGTTCTTTCATTTCTGGGAAGCTGTTTTTCTCAGAGGGCATTCATTTTCTCTAAGAGCTAAGTTCAGTATGTTCTCTTCCGTATAGGAAAAAACCCAGGACTGTGACTGACCATCATTCCAGTTCTCTGTTCCATGAAGCTGAGTTTGATCCTTCTTCTTATCCTGGTGCATTCATTGCTTCCTGACAACACTATTGTCTAAGTCTTTCCTGAATTAGGGTCTTTCAAGATAACCTTTTCCATCCTGTGAACTGATGCTCTGAACAGGAGCACTGTGTACAAAACAAAAGTATGTAGTGGAGATGGGATCAGACAGGACACTTTAAAACACGCTTCTGATTTATAGAATAGGGACAAGTGCCTCCCTCACAGGCAGTTTGGGAAAGATATAGCAAGCGTGTGTGTGTGTGTGTGTGTGTGTGTGTGTGTGTGTGTGTGTGTGTGTTTACCTTCTTTTCTTCTGAATCCACCATGTGTTGTAAGAAGAAGTATGCATTGAGTTAAAACATGGGCAAATGACTTGTGAAAATCCAAGAGTTATATTTTTCTATGGCTAAGCATAGAGCCCAATAGAGAGAGATAGAGAGCTCCTTTGCATTGCATTACTATGTAGTTTTTAAAAAGCTGTTGCAAAACTACAACCCTAACCCTAAACCCTAACCCTAACCCTAACCCTAACCCTAACCCTAACCCTAACCCTAACCCTAACCCTAACCCTAACCTTTAAGCCATAATAATTAGAGGTTATAACTCTTATCCCATTATAGTAGTTTTGATCTTTCAAAATTGTGAATTTAAACAAAAAGCATGTGACTTATTGTTTATAAAAATAAGGGGGAAAAGTATAGTAAAACAGCAATTTAAGTGACAATCACTCTAAGTAATCTCCATTTCTCTACCCCTGATTACAAAATAAATGCAAGATCTAAAATTGTAGCTTCTCACCATTGTTTGGTAATATCTTTCACCTTTCTTAAAGTCATCAAAATATAAGCCTGTAACAAATGATCTATTCATTTTAATTTTATAAGAAAATTGAGTTAAAGTTCTATCAAGCTCTAAGCATATGGCTGACTCAACTTGGTGTTTTTACTACTAATAATAACAATAAATACATAAATATAATAATAATATGATTCCAGTGTTTTATAAGAGTAATGTATCTGAATTTATGAACCCAGATCTCGAACTCCAGAGGCAGAGGCAGGTAGGTCTCTGAGTTCAAGGTCAGCCTGGTCTGCAAAGCAAGTTCTAGGACACCCAACCCAGGGTTATACAGAGAAACCCTTCCTTGAAATAAAACAACAAAAGAAAAGGAGGAAGAGGAGGATGAAAGAAAGGAAAAGGACCACTGATTTGGTCAAGGATAGACTAAGATGGACGGAGTGAGTAGGGAGGAACCTGTGAAGGAGTTTTAAAATGGTGGACAAAATGCACCTTTGCAGGATAGCAAGCTCATACCACTCCTGTTGTTCAGGAGGGTGAAATATTAAATACTACTCTCTTTGAGGCAGAAGTATTTGTGTAAAGGGTGCAAAGACTATGAGAGCCACAGATTTAGTTGTGTCAGATTTCTAATGTCTAGTGACTGAGACTCACGCCAGGAGTTCCAAGTTGTTAGGAGTGAATTTGGGAGCTTGATACCATTACAGGAAAAAGGGAAAGGTAGAAATTCTCAATTAAACAGCAGTAAGTGAAGATATTCCGTGAGCAGCATACTGATGGGAGCCACTAGGGCTGCTTCAAGGTTGGACCAGGGTCTCTGTCCTCTCTTTGCCACCTCTGCTCATTTATTGACTATGGAGTCAGATGAGCAAGTGTCCACGGCACTAAGACTCAGTAGTGAATCATGGATATGATGACTTTTGAACCTGCTAAAAGGCAGAATGTTCCAGGCAGAACAGGAATGTTCCGAGGACAGGAGACTAAAGCCACATGTAATAAGAGCTTGCTTAATGATAGTGCAAAGTCTTGGCACCTCACTCTGAATCTTCAGCTCCTCTCCAGAATCAAGGACTTTCTCCTGTTTAGATAAGATGCTCACAGTGGGGTGCAAAGACTAATGATTTAGTGTCAGGAGAAGGTGGTATTTTTGATGATGAAGAGTTTCACGTAACTGTTAAGTATTATTATAATTAGGGAGCTAAGCAGATACATTTATCTTGCATCTACTAATTAAGCAGAGAAGTAAATTAAATTTCCCCTATCCATGTTCATTTTGCCTGTTGGTTATTTTTATATCCAGTACAAGGAGAAAGCCTTATCTCTTTCAGTATGGATTATATATGCTTTGCAACTCTGTCCAACCAATTTAGATAAAACCAGATCCACCCCAGAGAAATTTTACTTCGGGTGGGTGGGATGGGAGGAGGCTTCCTTGTCTAAGTGAGTTATAAATAGCTGGCAAAAAAATTTAGAAAGTCCCAGCTGCTGTTAGGGGAAAATGTTACTGTATAATTAGTGTGAGTCACTGTCCTCTTAGTTGAGAGTGGGTGAGCCAGAGAAGGAGGAGGCACATGGGAGAGTTAGGTCAGAGGGAGAAGCCCTGAGCTGGCAAACAGGTGGGTCTGGGTACCAAGGATTCTCTAAGTTTCCCCAAGGCTGGAATTTCAAAACTGAACTGTTTTCTCCAAGTACTTTCTTGTATAGCACCTAGGTTGGTGCTTGGTTCCTGGTGGTATTTTTATTGAAAAACTCCATTATCTTTTTAGCCAGCATCAGATTTCCCAATAAGGGAAAGCCATCTTGGTGTGTGTGTGTGGAGAGGGGTGAAGTCTGTTCCAATCTGGGATGTTACTGGAGTGCAATATCAGTTTTGGACTTATGGGATGTCATTTCTCTCTGTTCCAACCTTGCTATGTATGGCCATGTTACTCTTTCACATACACATGCAGACATTCATGAAAATAGTTCGCAGCTCCTGGCACCAGTCAGGGATTTGGCGGACTGCCTTAAGGCTCCTGGCTAGACACACCACCCCTGCTCTACCACTGCTTTGCCGAAGTCCTGAACCTTTCCAAAACTGGATTCAGACAAAGGGCATGGTGGGTGAGATGCATACTGCATGGAATTGAAGCAAGTCTCAGCCTCAGGTGTGACGTTTACTAAAGACCCAGGGATTAAAGGTCTTCTTAAACTATGTGCCCTTGGGTACCTGGCTTGCCTCATCCTGGTTTAGGTCATTCTTGATACCCATTTATTAGTAATTAACAGAGAGAGTATCATGTGCTAAATAACAATCTTTCAGAGGCGATCAGGTACTAGCCCTTGTACCTGTTAATATGTTACCTTATTCGAACAAAAAGTTTTGTAGAACAAAAGTTCATCCAAAAATGGATGAAAAGGTTTGTTTACGTCTATGAAAGCCAGCAGTGACACCCAGGTATTGTTCCTTCTGTGATGAGACAGGGACTTTCTCTGCATGGAGCTCATTGAGTAGGTCAATCTATCTGACTAGGGAGCCCAAAGGATCCTTCTGTCTTTGCTTTCCAGCTTTTGGATTACAAACTTGTGCTGCTTTATATGTATGTTCTGGGGATCCAATTCAGGTTTTTATGTTTGTATTGCAAGCACTTTAGCAGTCCAATTACAGATGATTTATAAGAGAAAGACTAAGGGGTATTTAGCTGCTTAGGGAGGAGTCTGGGGCTGTGTCATGACCATAGTACTGAGAAAGGATTTGAAGCATAAGCTGCCGGCTTGGAAGATGAGGAGAGACACTGAAATAAGGAAGACTAAGATAGACCTACAACTCCCTCTGAGCTATTGCTGCTGACACCTTAGCTCCCTGAAGCCATTCTCGGAATCTGCACTGTTAAATGAATACATGTAAAATAAGAACCTGTGATATCAGCTTCATGATAGCAAGTTTCTGGTGCTTGATTACAGCAGGAAATTAATATAGAAACTCAGATTTCTCCCTTTGTCTTCTCTCAAACCACTGTTGGAGTTGGGATTAAGGTTCACAAATGGGATGAAAGGGCATGGGCCCCTCAGCCCCAGTACAGTTTTAGCTTACTGCCTTACTTTTATTTCCAAACCATTAGCCTTTTGCCAGACATTTGGTTTCTGTTGCTCCCAAGTTCAGGGCTGACACAGGTGATTGGGTTGGCTTACTCAAGAAAGGAATGCTGGTAAATACCACAAAGTGCTTTAACTTTACAGTGGCAGGAAATCAGACATTTTCTACACTAAGATATTTATCTAATAGAAATCATGCCCTTTCCCAATAGAGATTAGTGAACAAAGTGCAAGAGGGTTAATTTATTTGTTCAATACTCATAACAGAAATTCTTTTTTCCTCCTAACCTCCATTTTCTCCATAACATAGAGAATTTAGAGCCCTCTGTTGGAACCTGCAAAATCTGAAATTTAATGCCACTTATAATAAGTCCTGGACCAGGGGAAATGGAGCCCTGAGACCCTCTTGCAATGTGGCCTTCTTTCCTTATAGACAGGGGTTTCAAAGTTTAAACCCTTTCTGGGCTTGGGGAGTCCTAAGCGTTGAAGTGGCTATGGGTTCACACCGTGCCAGTCACAGCTGGTCTCCTATAATTCCTCTAATATCTCCCTGACCTTTGGCACATGCCATCTCATTTTGCAAGGCTCATATAGACACATTTGCTCCACACATGCCTTCAGCATCTATTCAGACAACACAAAACCCCAAGTGCCCATCTGGCACGGCTTCTTCTGAGACCCTTTTGGAAGAATGTGGGTGGCTTCAGGGTGCTCACAGCTCCCAGACTGCCTGATTTCTTCCTTTCAACATCACCAATTTACCAATTCTTTGTTTTATCCTTCAAGGGATTGAGCTTAGTGTCTTGTCTGTAAAGGTCACTCAATAAATATTTGTTCAATGAGCGAATGAATTAATACATAAATATAATAAAAAAGAACATTATTATTTCTAGAAGATTAATTCTGGTGTCTCTGAGGAGCACCATCTAAGGCTTGCCCCTGGGGTGAGATACAGCAGAGGAGGATGCTTCAGAGGATAAATTCCAGCCTGACCCTTTGGAAATGAGGTGAAGGAGTGCTGCAGCGATTTTTCCTCCTTGGTTTTTATATTTCATTTCAGTAACCACATCCCATCTCACCCACAGTGGAGCTGTATGTCTTGCCAAGCACATCGACATAGAGCTAGTGCACCTGGGAGATTATGCGGGGAATTGAAGATGAACATCAATTTACTTGGGCCTGAAATAAAAGTTTCATGGTAAGAAAAATCAGTAATGTGAGTCTTCCTTCGAACTCAGAGGTAGACAAATGGGCAGTCTAAGTAGTGCCACTTAAAAAACATTCAACAGCATCCAGGATGTAAGAGGAAGACGAATTTTGGCTGGTACCTGATGCAGGAGGGGGATGGGAGAGGAAGCCTGAAGAAGGGAGTGCAATCAAGACAGCACAATCTTTGTCCATCCTTCTACTTCATTTCTCTCCCTGTCACTCTGAGGTTGGCCCAAGGAGTACATGACTCAAGAAACTCATATTGTCCCTTCAGCCTTTTATCTTAATGATTATATGTCTTACACGAAAAATGCTGCCATTTTTAAAGCCACTGAAGACCCAGAAGGTGTGAGTCGAAGAGAAAATGGCAGGCTGACTGAGGAAAAGGTTTTAATCTGGTTGTAGAAAAGCAAGCTCACAAAGTATGTTCAGCTAGAGGATAAGTCAATTGCATTAGGACAAGAGTGTTTTGTGTCTCTTCACTAGTGAAATGCAGAGAAAGTGGGTAAGTCAGATAGAGTAGGAAAAGCCCCATCTCTGGGATCAGAAGGTCCTAGGGTCCTGTCTCAACCTTGTCTCCTGCTAAGTGACAGGGATGTGAGAGGGCCAAGCACCGTATCTAACTTAAAAATCCCTCGCTCCCCTGATCACTTGTCCACCAATTGAGAGACAGAAATACTATTAATATCATTGTATAATATGTTCATGCTTTATTATATGTTTTATTATTTTAGTGTCATGACATCACCCTCCCTGTCAATTTTCTGGGTTAATTGTAAATTTCTCTCAGTTAAATGATAAAGCTGCTGCAAATGTTTTCTACATTCTCTGATACTGTTCTTCAAGTTTAAATTATAATTTATTCCCTCTCCCTTGGGCCATTAAGGGAAAATATTGAGTCATGCCAGCAGGTCAATGTCACTAGCTCAAATAATTTTTGAACTCTTCTATAAGAAAATAAAAGTCTTGGGGCTGTAGAGATGGCACAGCAGGTAACAGCACTGGCTGCTCTTCCAGAAGACTGGGTTTAGTTCCCAGCATTGCCCTGAGAGCAAACAAATGTCTTAGCTCTAGTTTCAAGGAATCCAAAACCCTCTTCTGGACTCTGGGTACCAAGAATACACATGATACATAGACATACATAAAAACTTTTTAAGTGTAAAAAGATGATTTTGGTATATGCATGTGTGTACACATATGTCCAATGTGAGCATATAAGCACACACACCTGCACTGTGAGTCAGATGCACAGGCCTGATAAGTGGCTTCTTAGGTGCTGTCAGCCTTTAAGCAGTAATCATGTACCCATTATCTTCTGCTTCTCTGAAAACGCTTGAGAATTGGAAAGTAGTTATATATAAAAAGCTGTCACTTCTGACACTGATGTGGTTTGTCAGTGATCCTCTGTTGCAAGAAACAGATATGCACTCAGAAGCTTCAGGAAGCTGTGAGCCATCTGCAAGGAAAGGGTCAGCTTGTAGAGTGCAGACAGGTCTCCATGTGAATATAAACACTGGGGCTAGCTTTATCTGTCATCCTGATCTCCCTGTTTAAAGGAGGATGCGACACTTTGTGCCTGAGCACTGGTGCCTACTTCAAAATCTAGTCTCTTATTCCAAAATTTCTGTGGTTTAGTCCCCATATCTTTGGCTTACGTGAGTTGTAGTTCCGCCAGCTAGCGGTGGGATGACCTGCTTATGTGTGCACATATGCTGCACAGCAGAAGTCCAATGCATTTTTATCTTTACACATTAAAATAAAATGTAAAAGAGGAATTTTCTCAGGCAATTAAGGATGCATCTTCTATAGTCATAGGCAAGGTCAAAGCAAGGAGGACTCTCATTATATATGTGGACTCATAGCTGTTTTGCATTTTGAGTATAAAAGGTAAAAGAATGAGTTCCAACCTTTTAAAAATATTGGAAGTTTCAAAAAAGAACTTCAAGTATTGTTCTGAATCTTTGATCCATAAATCCAACTAGCAGAATGTGCAGTAAGATCATACTGAATTCAGAAACAAGAGTCACAAACATTTTAAACAAAACATTGATAAAAATTAAGGGAGGAAGGAGAGGACAGATGTGGTATGGGGGAGTTATAGGGGGTGTTACCAGGAAGTAGGATATCAGTTGATATGTAAACAAGTGAAATTATTAGCAATATATATGTGTTTATATTGAAAAAAGATAAGTTCTATGTTTTCATTAAAAAAGAGTTGACTAGTGAACACTTGATGCAGTTTGGAAAGAACATGATCAATAGAACAAAATGGCAACCAACAGATTGGGAAAATTTCTTTAACAATCCTACATTTGATAGAGAACTAATTCTAATATATACAAAAAACTGAAGAAAGCAGACTCCAGAGAATGAAATAAAAATATTAAAAATGGGGTACAGAGTTCAACAAAGAATTCTCAACAGAAGAATCCCTGATGTCTGAGAAGCAACTAGAAATGTGCACCCAACTAAGGAATAGAAGGTGCTGACCCCCTCTGGTTGAATTAGGGAAAAGCTGAAGGAAGCTAAGGAGGAAGTGAACCCTGTATGAGTTCTAGGAGTCTCAATTAACCTGGACCCATAGATCTCTTAGAGAGTGGATCACCAACCAGACAGCACACAGCAGCTGAGATGAGGCCTCCAACACTTGTATGGCAGAGGACTCCTGGGTCTGAGTTAATTTACAGAAGATACAGTTAACCCTCAGGAGACTGGGGACCCCAGGAAGTTTAGAGGTACCATAGGGTGGGAAGGGTGGGAAACTCCTTGTGGAGACAGGAGGGGGGCAGAAGAGGGGTACAGAGAGGAGGTATGGCATGAGAAAGTCACAGTGGTTGGACCTGAGAAGAATAAAGTATGGAGTGTAAACATGAATGAATGAATGAATGAATAAATAAATAAATAAATAAATAAATAAATGAAATGTTCAACATCCTTAATCCTCAGGGAAAGACAAAAGGAAACAACCCTGAGATTCCAGCTAACACCTCACACGTCAGGATGGCTAAGATTAAAAAATCAGGTGACAGCAAATGCTAGGAAGGATGTGGAGAATTAGGAATACTCCTCCATTCTTGGTGAAACTGAAAGCTGTTACGGCCAATTTGGAAAATTCTTCAGCAGTTTCTCAAAACTTGGACACAGTGCTAAGTGACAACCGAGCCTTACCATTCCTGGGAATACACCTAATGATTATCGAACCTACGACAAGGATACATGCTGCACTATGTTCTTTTTTTTTTTAACTTTAGTATTTCTTATTTACATTTCGAGTATTATTCCCTTTCCTGGTTTCCGGGCAAACATCCCCCTAATTCCTCCCCCTCCCCTTCTTTATGGGTGTTCCCCTCCCCATCCTCCCCCCATTGCCACCCTCCCCGCATAGTCTAGTTCACTGGGGGTTCAGTCTTAGCAGGACCCAGGGCTTCCCCTTCCACTGGTGCTCTTACTAGGATATTCATTGCTACCTATGAGGTCAGAGTTCAGGGTCAGTCCATGTATAGTCTTTAGGTAGTGGCTTAGTCCCTGGAAGCTCTGGTTGCTTGGCATTGTTGTACTTTTGGGGTCTCGAGCCCCTTCAAGCTCTTCCAGTTCTTTCTCTGATTCCTTCAACAGGGATCCGGTTCTCAGTTCAGTGGTTGGCTTCTGGCATTCGCCTCTATATTTGCTCTATTCTGGCTGTGTCGCTCAGGAGTGATCTACATCCGGCTCCGGTCGGCCTGCACTTCTTTGCTTCATCCATCTTGTCTAATTGGGTGGCTGTATATGTATGGGCCACATGTGGGGCAGACTCTGAATAGGTGTTCCTTCTGTCTCTGTTTTAATCTTTGCCTCTCTATTCCCTCCCAAGGGTATTCTTGTTCGCCTTTTAAAGAAAGAGTGAAGCATTCACACTTTGATCATCCGTCTTGAGTTTCATTTGTTCTAGGCATCTAGGGTAATTCAATCATTTGGGCTAATAGCCACTTATCAATGAGTGCATACCATGTGTGTTTTTCTGTGATTGGGTTACCTCACTCAGGATGATATTTTCCAGTTCCAACCATTTGCCTACGAATTTCATAAAGTCGTTGTTTTTGATAGCTGAGTAATATTCCATTGTGTAGATGTACCACATTTTCTGAATCCATTCCTCTCTTGAAGGGCATCTGGGTTCTTTCCAGCTTCTGGCTATTATAAATAAGGCTGTGATGAACATAGTGGAGCACATGTCTTTTTTATATGTTGGGGCATCTTTTGGGTATATGCCCAAGAGAGGTATAGCTGGATCCTCAGGCAGTTCAATGTCCAATTTTCTGAGGAACCTCCAGACTGATTTCCAGAATGGTTGTACCAGTCTGCAATCCCACCAACAATGGAGGAGTGTTCCTCTTTCTCCACATCCTCGCCAGCATTTGCTGTCACCTGAGTTTTTGATTTTAGCCATTCTCACTGGTGTGAGGTGAAATCTCAGGGTTGTTTTGATTTGCATTTCCCTTATGACTAAAGATGTTGAACATTTCTTTAGGTGTTTCTCAGCCATTCGGCATTCCTCAGCTGTGAATTCTTTATTTAGCTCTGAACCCCATTTTTTAATAGGGTTATTTGTCTCCCTGCGGTCTAACTTCTTGAGTTCTTTGTATATATTGGATATAAGGCCTCTATTTGTTGTAGGATTGGTAAAGATCTTTTCCCAATCTGTTGGTTACTGTTTTGTCCTAACCACAGTGACCTTTGCCTTACAGAAGCTTTGCAGTTTTATGAGATCTCATTTGTTGATTCTTGATCTTAGAGCATAAGCCATTGGTGTTTTGTTCAGGAATTTTTTCCAGTGCCCATGTGTTCCAGATGCTTCCCTAGTCTTTCTTCTATTAGTTTGAGTTTATCTGGTTTGATGTGGAGGTCCTTTATCCACTTGGACTTAACCTTTGTACAGGGTGATAAGCATGGATCGATCTGCATTCTTCTACATGTTGACCTCCAGTTGAACCAGCACCATTTGCTGAAAATGCTATCTTTTTTCCATTTGATGGTTTTGGCTCCTTTGTCAAAAATCAAGTGCCCATAGGTGTGTGGGTTCATTTCTGGGTCTTCAATTCTGTTCCATTGGTCTATCTGTCTGTCTCTGTACCAATACCATGCAGTTTTTATCACTATTGCTTTGTAATACTGCTTGAGTTCAGGGATAGTGATTCCCCCTGAAGTCCTTTTATTGTTGAGGATAGTTTTAGCTATCCTGGGTTTTTTGTTATTCCAGATGAATTTGCAAATTGTTCTGTCTAACTCTTTGAAGAATTGGATTGGTATTTTGATGGGAATTGCATTGAATCTGTAGATCGCTTTTGGTACAATGGCCATTTTTACTATATTAATCCTGCCAAACCATGAGCATGGGAGATCTTTCCATCTTCTGAGGTCTTCTTCAATTTCTTTCTTCAGAGGCTGGAAGTTCTTATTGTACAGACGTTTTACTTGCTTGGTTAAAGTCACAACGAGGTACTTTATATTATTTGGGTCTATTATGAAGGGTGTTGTTTCCCTAATTTCTTTCTTGGCTTGTTTCTCTTTTGTGTAGAGGAAGGCTACTGATTTATTTGAGTTAATTTTATACCCAGCCACTTTGCTGAAGTTGTTTATCAGCTTTAGTAGTTCTCTGGTGGAACTTTTGGGATCACTTAAATATACTATCATATCATCTGCAAATAGTGATATTTTGACTTCTTCTTTTCCGATCTTTATCCCCTTGATCTCCTTTGGTGTCTGATTGCTCTGGCTAGAACTTCAAGAACTATATTGAATAAGTAGGGAGAGAATGGGCAGCCTTGTCTAGTCCCTGATTTTAGTGGGATTGCTTCAAGTTTCTCTCCATTTAGTTTAATGTTAGCAACTGGTTTGCTGTATATAGCTTTTACTATGTTTAGGTATGGGCCTTGAATTCCTATTCTTTCCAGGACTTTTATCATGAAGGGGTGTTGAATTTTGTCAAATGCTTTCTCAGCATCTAATGAAATGATCATGTGGTTTTGTTCTTTCAGTTTGTTTATATAATGGATCACATTGATGGTTTTCCATATATTAAACCATCCCTGTATGCCTGGGATGAAGCCTACTTGATCATGGTGGACGATTGTTTTGATGTGCTCTTGGATTCGGTTTGCCAGAATTTTATTGAGTATTTTTGCATTGATATTCATAAGGGAAATTGGTCTGAAGTTCTCTTTCTTTGTTGGGTCTTTGTGTGGTTTATGTATAAGAGTAATTGTGGCTTCAGAGAAGGAATTCAGTAGTGCTCCATCTGTTTCAATTTTGTGGAATAGTTTGGATAGTATTGGTATGAGGTCTTCTATGAAGGTCTGATAGAATTCTGCACTAAACCCATCTGGACCTGGGCTCTTTTTGGTTGGGAGACCTTTAACGACTGCTTCTATTTCCTTAGGAGTTATGGGGTTGTTTAACTGGTTTATCTGTTCCTGATTTAACTTCGGTACCTGGTATCTGTCTAGGAAATTGTCCATTTCCTGCAGATTTTCAAGTTTTGTTGAATATAGGCTTTTATAGTAAGATCTGATGATTTTTTGAATTTCCTCTGAATCTGTAGTTACGTCTCCCTTTTCATTTCTGATTTTGTTAATTTGGACACATTCTCTGTGTCCTCTCATGAGTCTGGCTAAGGTTTATCTATCTTGTTGATTTTCTCACAGAACCAACTTTTGGTTCTGTTGATTCTTTCTATGGTCCTTTTTGTTTCTACCTGGATAATTTCAGCTCTGAGTTTGATTATTTCCTGCCTTCTACTCCTCCTGGATGTATTTGCTTTTTTTGTTCTTTAGCTTTTGGGTGTGCTGTCAAGCTGCTGACATATGCTCTCTCCTGTTTCTTTCTGCAGGCACTCAGAGCTATGAGTTTTCCTCTTAGCACAGCTTTCATTATGTCCCATAAGTTTGGGTATGTTGTACCTTCATTTTCATTAAATTCTAAGAAGTCTTTAATTTCTTTATTTCTTCCTTGACCAGGTTATCATTGAGTAGAGCATTGTTCAATTTCCACGTGTATGTGGGCATTCTTCCCTTATTGTTATTGAAGACCAGCTTCAGGCCGTGGTTGTCTGATAGCACGCATGGGATTATTTCTATCTTTCTGTACCTGTTGAGGCCCGTTTTTTTGACCAATTATATGGTCAATTTTGGAGAAAGTACCATGAGGAGCTGAGAAGAAGGTATATCCTTTTGCTTTAGGATAGAATGTTCTATAAATATCTGTTAAGTCCATTTGGCTCATGACTTCTCTTAGTCTGTCTACGTCTCTGTTTAATTTCTGTTTCCATGATCTGTCCATTGATGAGAGTGGGGTGTTGAAATCTCCTACTATTATTGTGTGAGGTGCAATGTGTGTTTTGAGCTTTAGTAAGGTTTCTTTTATGTATGTAGGTGCCCTTGTATTTGGGGCATAGATATTTAGGATTGAGAGTTCATCTTGGTGGATTTTTCCTTTGATGAATATGAAGTGTCCTTCCTTATCTTTTTTGATGACTTTTAGTTGAAAATTGATTTTATTTGATATTAGAATGGCTACTCCAGCTTGCTTCTTCTGACCATTTGCTTGGAAAGTTGTTTTCCAGCCTTTCACTCTGAGGTAGTGTCTGTCTTTGTCTCTGAGGTGTGTTTCCTGTAGGCAGCAGAATGCAGGGTCCTCGTTGCGTACCCAGTTTGTTAATCTATGTCTTTTTATTGGGGAGTTGAGGCCATTGATGTTGAGAGGTATTAAGGAATAGTGATTATTGCTTCCTGTTATATTCATATTTGGATATGATGTTATGTTTGTGTGCTTTTCTTTGTTTTGTTGCCAAGACGATTAGTTTCTTGCTTCTTCTAGGGTATAGCTTGCCTCCTTATGTTGGGCTTTACCCTTTATTATCCTTTGTAGTGCTGGATTTGTAGAAAGATATTGTGTAAATTTGGTTTTGTCATGGAATATCTTGGTTTCTCCATCTATGTTAATTGATAGTTTTGCAGGATACAGTAACTTGTGCTGGTATTTGTGTTCTCTTAGGGTCTGTATGACATCAGTCCAGGATCTTCTGTCTTTCATAGTTTCTGGCGAAAAGTCTGGTGTGATTCTTACAGGTCTGCCTTTATATTTTACTTGACCTTTTTCCCTTACTGCTTTTAGTATTCTTTCTTTATTTTGTGCGTTTGGTGTTTTGACTATTATGTGACGGGAGGAGTTTCTTTTCTGGTCCAATCTATTTGGAGTTCTGTAGGCTTCTTGTATGCTTATGGGTATCTCTTTCTTTAGGTTAGGGAAGTTTTCTTCTATGATTTTGTTGAAGATATTTACTGGTCCTTTGAGCTGGGAGTCTTCACTCTCTTCTATACCTATTATCCTTAGGTTTGATCTTCTCATTGAGTCCTGGATTTCCTGTATGTTTTGGACCAGTAGCTTTTTCCGCTTTACATTATCTTTGACAGTTGAGTCGATGATTTCTATGGAATCTTCTGCTCCTGAAATTCTCTCTTCCATCTCTTGTATTCTGTTGGTGAAGCTCGTATCTACAACTCCTTGTCTCTTCTTTTGGTTTCCTATATTCAGGGTTGTTTCCATGTGTTCTTTCTTGATTGCTTCTATTTCTATTTTTAATTCCTTCAACTGTTTGATTGTGTTTTCCTGGAATTCTTTCAGGGATTTTTGTGACTCCTCTCTATGGGCTTCTACTTGGTTATTTATGTTTTCCTGGAATTCTTTCAGGGATTTTTGTGATTCCTCTCTGTAGGCTTCTACTTGTTCTCTAAGGGAGTTCTTCACGTCTTTCTTGAAGTCCTCTAGCATCATGATCAAATATGATTTTGAAACTAGATCTTGCTTTTCTGGTGTGTATGGATATTCCGTGTTTGCTTTGGTGGGAGAATTGGGCTCCGATGATGCCATGTAGTCTTGGTTTCTGTTGCTCGGGTTCCTGTGCTTGCCTCTCGCCATCAGATTATCTCTAGTGTTACTTTGTTCTGATATTTCTGACAGTGTCTAGACTGTCCTATAAGCCTGTGTTTCAGGAGTGCTGTAGACCTGTTTTCCTGTTTTCTTTTAGCCAGAAAAGGGGGACAGAGTGTTCTGCTTTTGGTCGTGTAGTTTTTCCTATCTACAGGTCTTCAGCTATTCCTGTGGGCCTGTGTCTTGAGTTCACCAGGCAGGTCACTTGCAGCAGAAAAGTTGGTCTTACCTGTGGTCCCGAGGCTCAAGTTTGCTCGTGGGGTGTTGCTTATGAGCTCTCTGCGGCGGCAGCAACCAGGAAGATCTGCACCGCCCTTTCCGGGATCTTCAGTGCACCAGGGTTCCAGATGGCGTTTGGTGTTTTCCTCTGGAATCAGTAATGTGCTGCACTATGTTCTTATCAACATTACTTATAGTAACCAGAAGCTTGAAATCACCAGATGCCCTTCCACAGAACAATGTATACAGAAATGAAATGATTTTTAATAATATTCTGATATACTCAGAGATTGATCCTACCCTCTATTGTCATCAGAAAAGCTTCACTTAGTAAATGATGAAAACCAATGCAAAGACACACACGCCAACATTAGGTAGAACTTGGAAAAGGATGTCAAAAAGTTGCAAGAATTTTTGTAGGAGCTGGGGTTAAAGGACAACAAAAGAAAAAAGATGCAGCCAAATTGAGCCCATACAATACTAGGAATGAACTGTCCACCAGATAGCCTGCATGGAGAAGGGACCTAGAAGCCTACATTTGACTGCCTTAGGCCCTGTGCACCTTGCACCTCTAGTATAGGGTCATCTTCATGTGAAGTCTTAACAGTGGGATCAGGGTTGTCTCTGCCACTGATGCCTGTGCATGGGAGCCTCTCCCCTCACTGCATTGCATGTTGTAGCCTTAATAGAAGAGGAAGTGCCCTGGCTTAATGCAAACTGAGAAGCCATGACTGCTAAATATACATGGGAAGCCTGCCTTATTCCTGAAATAGGGAAGGAGGAATTGGTACAAATGATGTGGATAGTGCTAGTGGAGAGAGAAAGAGAGAGAGAGAAGTTAGAGAGGGAGGGATGGACACAGATAGGAAAGGAGGGAGGGAAACAGGGAAGAAGGTAGGGAGGGGCAGAATGAGGAAGGGAGGTCGGGAGGCAGGGAAGGACTGACACACAGAGAGAAACAGAGACAGACAGGAACACAGAGAGACAGAGTAAGATGTAGAGAAGCACAAACAGAGACACACAGCAACGGACAGATTCACACAGAAACAGAGAGGGAGAACAAAATAAATATTCAACAACAAAAAGTAAAGGGTTGTCTCTATGAATGTTATTTTAAGGATCTTTAAGATGTTTCCCTCCAATCCTTAGGGTTGGTCAGTTTCAAAAGAGACTATATTGGTGACTGGGCTTTTACTTTGGCATAAACTTTTTCTGATCTGAAGGAATTCAAGGCTCCCAACTAAACATAGTAAAAGCAATATACAGAAAACCAACAGCCCACATCACACTAAATGGAGAGAAACTTGCAGCAACCCAAATGTAATCAGGGATGAGACAAGGCTGCTCTCTCTCAGCCTACCTATTCAATATATCTATTGAAGTCCTAGCCCAACCAATTAGGCAACAAAAGTATGTCAAAGAATTACAAATTGGAAAGGAAGAAGTCAAAACACCACTATTTGCAAATCGTATAATGGTGTATTTATGGGACCCACAAATTGCACCAGAGTACTCCTACAACTGATAAACCACTCCAGCAAAGGACTTGGATATAAAATTCACTCAAATCAGTACACTTTATCTACTCTATGATAAACAGGATGAAAAATAAATTGGGAACACGACACCCTTTGAAATAGCCACAATACTAAAAATTACCTTGGTGTGACTCTAACAATGAAAATGAAAGAGGTGTATGACAAGATCATCAAGTCTTTGAAGATCTCAGAGATGGAAAGGTCTCCCATGCTCATGGATTGGCAGGATTAATGTAGAAAAGTAGCCATCTTGCCCAAAGCCATCTATATATACAATGCAATCCCCATGAAATTCCAAATCAACTCTTCATAGAATTATTAAGAGACATTCACAAATTCATTTGGAAAAAAAGAAACTTAGGATAGCAACAATTCTTCTCAACAAAGAGAGAACTTCTGGGGAAATCTCAATCCCTGATCGACAGCTATACTACAGAAAAACCATAATAATACTGCAAGGTATTGGTACAGAGACCGGCATGTACATCAATGGAATAGAATTCGAGACCCAGAAATGAACCCACACACCTATGGTCTCTTTCAAAAAGGACCTAAAACTATCCAATATAAAAAAGACAACATTTTCAACATATGGTGCTAGTTCTACTGGAAGTCCCCATGGAGAAGGATGGAAATTGACCAATTCTTTTCTCCTTATACAGACCTCTAGTCCACTGGATCAAAGAACTTCACATGAAGCTATAAACATGAAAACAAATAGAAGAGAAAGTAGGGAAGAGCCTTGATACAGGGGAAAGTTTCCTGAACAGAACACCAATGGCTCATGCTTTAAGATCAAGGATCAACCAATGGATCCTCATAAAATTGCCAAATCATGTAAGAGAAAGGACATGATCAGTAGGTCAAAATGGCAACCAACAGATTAGGGAAAGTTCTTTACCAATCTGATAGAGGGCTAATATCTAATATATTCAAAGAACTCAAAAAATTAGACTCTAGTGAATCAAATAATCCTATTAAAAATGGAGTAGAGAGGTAAACAAAAAGTTCTCAACTAGGGATTCCCAAATGGCTGAGACGCACCAAAGAACATGTGCACACAACTAAAGAACAGAAGGTGGTGACCCCTCTGGTTGAATTAGGGAAAAGTATGAGGAAGTTAAGGAGGAAGTCAACCCTGTAGGAGGACTAGCAGTCTCAATTAACCTGGACCCCTGAAATCCCTTAGACAGTGAATCGCCAAACAGGCAGAACACACCAGCTTATATGAGACCTCCAACACTTGTATAGCAGAGGACTCCCAGGTCTGGGTTCATTTATAGAAGATACATGAAACCCCTCAGGCGACTGGAGGCCCCAGGAAGTTAAAGGTTCCTGTGGTCTGGGTAGGGTAGGCACATCCTTGTGAAGTCAGTTCAGGGGCAAACCAGGGGAGCAGGGTCAATATATTACAGGCAGAACCCTCAGGAGTTGGACCTAAACAGAATAAAATATAGAGTATATAAATGAATGAATAATGCATGAATGAATGAATAAAATAATTAATTAAAAAAGAGAACTAACATCCTTAGTCATCAAGGAATCAGAAAACAAAACTACCCTGAGATACTAGCTTACACATCACTGTCAGAATGGCTAAGATCAAAAACTCAGGTGATAGCAGAAGCTGGAAAGGATGCAGAGAAAGAGGAATACTTCTCCTCTGTTGGTGAAAATGAAAGCTGGTGCAACTATTCTGAAAATTACTTGGAAACTCTCCAAAAGATTAGACATAGTACTAACTGTGGACCTAGCCTTATTATTGCTGGGCATACACCCAAAAGATTCTCCAAGATATAACAAGAACACAGGCTGCACTATGTTTATATCAGCCTTATTTATAATAGCCAGAACCTGGAAAGATCCAGAAGTCCTTCAACAGAGGAATGGATACAGAAAATGTGATATGTTTACACACAGGAGTACTTTTGAACTATTAAAATCAAATGACAACATGAATTCTTAGGCATATGGGTGGAACTAGTAAATACCAACAGTAGCAACATAACCCAGTCACAAAAGAACACACATGGTATCCACTCCATGAAAATAGTATTTTAACCACAAAGCTTGGAATACCTGAGAAAAAATTCACATATTCTATGAAGCTCAAGAAGAAGGAAGATCAAATGTGAATGCTACTTTCCTTCTTTGAAGGGAGAACAGAATACTCAGAAAGAAACAAAAAATGGAGCTTGGACTGAATAAAAGGACAACCTCCAGTTACTGCCCCACCTGGGGATCCATCCCATATACATCCACCATATCCAATCACTTTTCCTGATGCCAAGAAGTGCTTTATGACCGAAGACAGATATGGGTGATTCTTGAGATGCTTTGCTGGAGCCCTACTGATATAAATGTAACCTTTGTATTGAATAAGGGGACGTGAATAGAGAAGTTAGAGAAAAGATTGAAGGAGCAGAAGGGGTTTGCAGCACCATAAGAAGAACAATATAAATGAAAGAGATCTCACCAGAGCTGCTAAGGAACAAACCAACAATCAATCAGTACACATGGAAGGACCCAGGAATCCCGCCACACAGGTAGCAGAGGATAGCATTGTTCAACCTCAATAGGAGGAAAAGTCCTTGGTCCTGTGAATACTCGATTCCCCAAAGTAGGATAATGCCAAGGTATTATGGGTGGAGTGGGTGGGATGGAGTGGGGGCATCTTCATAGTGTCTGGGGGATGGGTAGGAGATAAGGAGAATGGGGTAAGGCAATAACTTTTGAAATCTAAAAACATAAAATATACAAGAAAAATAAAATTTATTAAAACAGAAAAAACATAGCAAAAAAGAAGATATTCTTCAGGACTTGAACTAGTTCAGGCTTAAGAGCAGCAGGAAGATGGGGGCGTTGAGCAGTTAAGAATGGAGAAAAGCTTTATAATCCTTTGTGTTAATCTACCAAGATTTATGGAGGTCAAGACAATGAAGAAGAAGCCAGTCATCCTGGAACTCCACAATTTTGAGCTGCTCCACACTTTGGCTGCTGTACTGAACTCTATGCCTTACAGTCAATGTATTCAACTCTTAATCTCGCAGGGTCAGTGGTAATATTTAGTCTTCCACTGCTTTTCTATCACAATTATATATATAAATTTTAGAGCAGTGGTGCCTCTACCTGGTTCATGCCTGTACTGCTATAAAGAAGCTATGGGAGTTTGTGGCTTTCTCTTGGTGACATGATCAGCTGCCTAGATGCTTGCTATATGATCCTCCTCTCCAGTAATCCTTTTCTATAAAGGCTTTTCATGTCTACAAACACAAACACACACATGCATGCACACATAAACACACAAACACACACACACAAACACACACATACACACATAAACACATACAAAATAGACACATGCATACACATCCACAAATGCACGTCTGTTAGTATGTAAGCACTCCCATGTTGTTTCATGCCTTCCCAGGCACCTAATATATGTAAGAATGGACATGGACATGCCCTCCTCACATGTAATATGAACAACTAGAAAGCACATGCATGAGCACATGCCAGAGATCCTGAAGAACTTTTGGGTATTGGAACCAAAGAAACTACAAAAAGATCCCAAAGAAGAGCAAAGGAGCAATGAACGCAACTCTATTTCATATGCAGGGAAACAAGTTAATAATTTAATATAACACTGCTCACCATTGTGGAGTAGCAGGGAAGTCTGAGCTCATGCACATGATGTGGATCCCTCTGCTCACTGGCTTGATAAACCATGACACAGACACTTTGTTTGAAGGAGGGAGATGGCCAGGGAATGAAGAGTGAATGACTTTGGAGCAAAACCACTGGTAAGAGTAGAAAAATCTAGAGGAAGAGATGGGATAGAAGGGAGTGAGGAGATGAGGGAGTAGAGAAGTGATGGCTGCCACACACCACAGGGTGGGGACAGAAAAAGGGTGGTGATGGTTGCTCAAGTTTCATTCAGTTGTTGTGCTAAGGACCAGAACTAAATGCTACTAAGGAAAGAGAAAGTTTTCTTGACAGATCACAGTCCAACACTGGAGAGAATCAGATCAAGGACTCAAGCAGGAGTTAAAAGAAGCAGCAATGGAGGCTGAATCCCCTCTGAAAGAGTGCTAGGGGGCCAGCTTCCATCGTGTAAGCCCTTGGATGTTCCTAGGTCAGAGGATCACCAAGGGTTGTAAAGCTTCTGGCTTAAGCCATAAAATGATCTTCATGGTGGAACTGTCTCTGGGAAAGACAATTCCTATGCAGGCACACTGATATTGTGGGGCTGCTGGCTGTCACAGGCATGTATGTTATTTCTCATTCCACACAGAATGCATACAAGGTCATGTAAATGCAAAGAAACATGCCTAGGGTATGTTTATGGTAGATTGGGAAAATTAGGGCAGAAATTATGAGTCTGCCAATTCAGTTCAACAGTAGAGACTCAACTTGCAAAACTGAGCTACTGCCTATTTTGAGATATCTCTGGAAACAGTGGAGTGGGAAACAGATGTGTACCTGTGTGAATACTTACACCTAGGAAATAGGAGGGGACATGGGGGCCTTTAAGGAAAGTACTGATGAAGAAGTGACAGAGATGGAACCACCCTTTTCAAAATAACCTAAGAATACAGAACCTTGGTAACCAGGCAACCCACTGGTTACAGCAAGGCCTGCAGGCTCACTTGTTAGAGACAGTATGCCTTGTTAGAGGGCAGGATGTTCTCTTGCTGTCTTCGGACTACTCGAGGCTCAGGCCTCAAGTAAGACAACAACGGGGGCGATGATGGTGTCTGGAGGCACAGGCTTCAGTCTTGCCTTAAAAACCTGTGACCTTTTACCAAAAGCAATCTACAGATTCAATGCAATCCCCATCAAAATACCAATCCAATTCTTCAAAGAGTTAGACAGAACAATTTGCAAATTCATCTGGAATAACAAAAAACCCAGGATAGCTAAAGCTATCCTCAACAATGAAAGGACTTCAGGGGGAATCACTATCCCTGAACTCAAGCAGTATTACAGAGCAATAGTGATAAAAACTGCATGGTATTGGTACAGAGACAGACAGATAGACCAATGGAATAGAATTGAAGACCCAGAAATGAACCCACACACATATGGTCACTTGATTTTTGACAAAGGAGCCAAAACCATCCAATGGAAAAAAGATAGCATTTTCAGCAAATGGTGCTGGTTCAACTGGAGGTCAACATGTAGAAGAATGCAGATCGATCCATGCTTATCACCCTGTACAAAGCTTAAGTCCAAGTGGATCAAGGACCTCCACATCAAAGCAGACACACTCAAACTAATAGAAGAAAAACTAGGGAAGCATCTGGAACACATGGGCACTGGAAAAAATTTCCTGAACAAAACACCAATGGCTTACGCTCTAAGATCAAGAATCAACAAATGGGATCTCATAAAACTGCAAAGCTTCTGTAAGGCAAAGGACACTGTGGTTAGGACAAAACGGCAACCAACAGATTGGGAAAAGATCTTTACCAATCCTACAACAGATAGAGGCCTTATATCCAAAATATACAAAGAACTCAAGAAGTTAGACCACAGGGAAACAAATAACCCTATTAAAAAATGGGGCTCAGAGCTAAACAAAGAATTCACAGCTGAGGAATGCCGAATGGCGGAGAAACACCCAAAGAAATGTTCAACATCTTTAGTCATAAGGGAAATGCAAATCAAAACAACCCTGAGATTTCACCTCACACCAGTGAGAATGGCTAAGATCAAAAACTCAGGGGACAACAGATGCTGGCGAGGATGTGGAGAAAGAGGAACACTCCTCCATTGTTGGTGGGATTGCAAACTGGTACAACCATTCTGGAAATCAGTCTGGAGGATCCTCAGAAAATTGGACATTGAACTGCCTGAGGATCCAGCTATACCTCTCTTGGGCATATACCCAAAAGATGCCCCAACATATAAAAAAGACACGTGCTCCACTATGTTCATTGCAGCCTTATTTATAATAGCTAGAAGCTGGAAAGAACCCAGATGCCCTTCAACAGAGGAATGGATACAGAAAATGTGGTACATCTACACAATGGAATATTACTCAGCTATCAAAAACGACTTTATGAAATTCGTAGGCAAATGGCTGGAACTGGAAAATATCATCCTGAGTGAGCTAACCCAAACACAGAAAGACATACATGGTATGCACTCACTGATAAGTGGCTATTAGCCCAAATGCTTGAATTACCCTAAATGCCTAGAACAAATGAAACTCAAGACAGATGATCAAAATGTGAATGGTTCACTCCTTCTTTAAAAGGGGAACAAGAATACCCTTGGCAGGGAAGAGAGAGGCAAAGATTAAAACAGAGACTGAAGGAACACCCATTCAGAGTCTGCCCCACATGTGGCCCATGCATATACAGCCATCCAATTAGACAAGATGGATGAAGCAAAGAAGTGCAGACCGACAGGAGCCGGATGTAGATCGCTCCTGAGAGACACAGCCAGAATACAGCAAATACAGAGGCGAATACCAGCAGCAAACCACTGAACTGAGGATAGGACCCCCATTGAAGGAATCAGAGGAAGAACTGGAAGAGCTTGAAGGGGCTCCAGACCCCATATGTACAACAATGCCAAGCAACCAGAGCTTCCAGGGACTAAGCCACTACCTAAAGACTATACATGGACTGACCCTGGACTCTGACCTCATAGGTAGCAATGAATATCCTAGTAAGAGCACCAGTGGAAGGGGAAGCCCTGGGTCCTGCTAAGACTGAACTCCCAGTGAACTAGACTGTTGGGGGGAGGGGGACAATGGGGGGAGGGTGGGGAGGGGAACACCGATAAGAAAGGGGAGGGGGGAGGGGGATGTTTGCCCGGAAACTGGGAAAGGGAATAACACTCGAAATGTATATAAGAAATACTCAAGTTAATAATAATAATAAAAAAAAAACCTGTGGCTATTTTTCCAATGGGGAAATAATTTGACCAAAGCCAGCCAAGGAACGACGCACACAGACCTGGTAACTGCTCTGTTTTCTCTTGGTGTTTGGCATAGAAATAGGGAAGTTTCTAAGGGAAACTTGAAATGAGGAGAACCAATCAGATTTTGCACCTTTGTGCCAGTTTAACCCCTCCACTTTGATCTCTTTTCAGGATGAGAAGCTTTCTGCTCCAAAGGACCTGATGGAGACCAGGACTGAGTCCTACATCAGGGCACAGACTGTGGTTGAGCAGATGAACATGCTGGCGCCTTCTCTGCATGAAGGGGACCCCTTGGTTGTCCTAGCTTTTCTGCCTACATACTGAAGCTTTGCAACACCCCTTCAGGTATTGGACCTGCTGTTTGTGAGGTGAGTGCCCATGTCTAAGCCCATAGTTCTTAGAGCTTCCAGTTGGTTTCAGGAATTTCCCTCCATTCTCAGTCTTTCTGTATGTATGTGTCTCTCTCTTTGTGTGTCTCTTTCTTTCTCTCCCTCTCTCTCTTTACATTATCACTCTGTCTGTCTTGATCCCTGTCTCTGTTTCTGTCTCCCTTCATTTCTCTCTCTCACTCACTTTTTTTCTCTCTCTCGCACTCTCACTGTCTCTGTTGGTGGACATGTGTGTGTATATGTGTGTAACTTGCTGATACTTCTCAGAGCTACCTGTTGGTCCATGAATTTCACTCCCTTCCTCAGTGTCTCTCTGTGTCTCTTTCTGTCTCTCTCTTTCTCTGTCTCTGTCTGTATCTCTATCTCTATCACTATCTTTCTGTGTCTCTGTATCGGTCTGTTTTTGTTTCTCGCTCGCGGCTTTTTTCTGTCCTCTCTTGCTTTCTGTCTCTCTGTCTTTCTGTCTTTCTGTCTCTCTGTCTCTCAGTCTCTCTCTCTGTCTCTCTCTCTCTGTGTTTGTGTGTGTATGTTTTTGTGTGTATGTGTGTGTGTTTGTGTCTTGCTGATACTTCTCAGAGCTAACTGTTGGTCTAAGAATTTCCCTCCTTTCCTCAGTGTCTCTCTGTCTCTATCTATATCTCTATCTATGTCTCTCTCTCTGTTTCTCTGTCTCTGTCTCTGTCTCTATCTGCTTATTGTCTACATAATTCTCAGAACCCATTATCATGTATTAAGCAATTCCTTCTCCCAAGCTTGATCCAATTGATTGGGCTGTCCAGATCTGGGAACCTAAAGGGGATGTAACAAAACCCTCTACTTTGAAAAAGCATTTTATCTTACAACCAATATTTCTAAGGTCCTTGTGAATACAATTCTCTCCTATATAAAGGAGGTTCTAGAAATTTTAGAGTACCCAGTAGAGATGTGTACAAAGTAGAGAAGCCCATGAAGGATAATCCAGGAAACCATGTGACCAAGGAGATGTCTTGATAGAGATGCCTGTGTTCAACTTTTGCACAGATACATTGAAAGAAACTATTGTGTACAGGTGAAGTACTAAATCTGAGAGCAGACAGAACTGCAAGTATTAGGTGAGGGGCAAGGGACTTTAGAGGTGACCTCCTCTCTGGTGTTCTCTAGGTACGCATACTTCAGCCCTTATTCTAAAGAGGATGAACAAGTAAAGAACACCCTCTATAGCTTCTTGGAAACATGGATGGACAAGAACCCTGAGGACTTTTGTGACCCATCAGACCTGTTTCCTCTGAAATACCTGAAGGACTACTTGAGTATGTACATGCCCCACTGTGATCTTAGTGTCTGTGTCAAGAGGCTGCTGACACAGTTGGAAGAAGAACATGCCAAGAATTCCCAGACCAAAGATGAGGAAGACTCAGATCTGGGGAGACACACATCCTCAGAACCACAGATTGAATGGGTTTAAACCAACAGGGAAAAGCGACAATCTGGAGCCTGAACCAACTTGTGCACCAGAGCTGGAGGGCAGAACATCCTTTAGAAGTTTCTGTGACACATGAGACTTTGCAGCCAGATGTGTCAGCAGCTGGGGAGACAGCACACATGATAGCAGCTGTGGAACCTGTGTCTCAGTCTGTCTGCAGAAACAATGTATCTTTCAGTCTTCTCCTGCTTGCTACACTGGGTCTACCTATTTAGAAAATGGCTGTCACCTGTGCTCTTCAATTGGAGTCTCTCCTATAGCTGAGCTGCTGCACCTTCACCTCATGATCAGCTGCTGATTTCAATCCAGCAGCAGTTCCAACCCCACAGCCAGCCTTCCCCTCCCCTGAGAAAGAGCCCTTTTACTCCCTCTGATATTTCAATGTTGTGTTTATTTTAAGTATCGGTTTTAATAAATGTTAGTATTTGGTTTCCATTGTCTAAATGCTATCTAATAATGAGAGAAAATATCTGCCAATTATGACTATTCTATTTGATCTATTATTTTAAGTTCATTCAAAGTTTCTTAAGGAACAAAAATAATTTAAAAGAGGAAAACATAAGTGTTTAAAACAATTAAGTGACATGCTTAAAGTATAGATGTAAATGTATGGAATATACTTTTTCTCAAGAGGTATACACATCACTGCTAAATCACATGTAATAATGTTCAACGTTGGCTTTCAATAAACTTCATGTAAACTTGTGGAGTGGTACCACTTTCCTCCAGTGGAAACAATTCACGTCACATTGAAATGACTACATTTTATGCCCAGATATTCCAAGGTTTCTTGAAAATGGGAATCATAGAACCATGGCTCCTTCCTAGCACACGTGTAGAAAGCCTTAACTACGTTCAAGGACACTTTACCAGGTCTTCTAATTTACAAACGCAACCAAATTGACTTTGTTACTCCCATGACGTATAAACACACCAAAGAATTAAAATCAGAAAGCCAAATTGGGCTAATGACCTGCTGTAGATGAAGGGATTCATTGTACTGTGTGCCTTGCTACAGCATAGGCAAGGTTCAAAGTTCCTGTGCTAAGTCAAGAAGCCAAAGACAAGTCTAGAATTAGGCAAGGATATTGGAAATGAATAGACCTATGAAATCAGAGAGATGAAAGTTGACTTCCCATGATATTTTGGAATGAGAAATCGTTTTGAATGAGTAGGAAGTTGCTCTTCAAATGTAGAAAACATTTTCTAAAAGGGCACAATACATTTTGATTGTATGTACTCCTCACCACCTCCCATCTACTCGTCTCATGACTTTATCACCAGACTCCTTTCTGGTATAAATTAATTAATTAAAGAAACTTTTACTTATTTATTTATGATAGTAATTGATGATTTAATATTCCAATTTTTATTCACCCTCTACATCCAATTAATGTGGATCATGTAGGAATAGGAATGTGGTCACTGCCATATTGCATGAATATATTAAGTGTAACACTGGTGATTTCCTCAAACCAAAATCATCCTCCCTCCCCCAAAGAGAGCAACTGCAATCAGCAACTCAGGGAGGGCGAGGATGTCAGAAACCCCTTCTCCATGGCAAAGAAGAGGCATAAAATCCCTCACGACCAATAACACAGAAGCCATATTATATATACATATATATATATATATATATATGCACAAAGCACATTCAGAGTAAATGACAAAATATATCAATATATAATTAATAAAGAAATATAAAAAGTAATTTTCAAAAATTTCTAGTAGCACATTATGAAACCAGGAGCCTCCTCCATAGATTTAAATGGGTTCATTTTCTGTTGGCCATTAGCTGATGAACATGAGGACTGCACCTAAGAGGAGTTTGTTTCCTTAGAGACTCCCTTAGAAGAAATGAAACTTCAAATTGCAAGGTGTTATCAAGTGGAGATAATCCTGGGTTAAGGATGGGTGCATGAGGCCACTTCTCCAATTTAGGACTGAGTGTTCCAAGGTGTCTACCTCTGCATAAGGTCTGGCTATGGGTCTTAGGATGTCTTGTGATCTGCTTCAGGAGAAGCTTCTCTGACAATGACTGAGCAAGGCACTCATGTATGAGTATAACAGATCATTAGGAGTCACGTTTTTAACTCTCTCTTTTGTAGAACAGTCCTACTTAGGTTTTGCCCAGGTCTCTGAACTATCTAATCTTAGGTTCTTGGTCAGCAAGGAAGTGTGAGTTATAGGGTCCATCTCAGGGAGTGAGTATTAAATCGAGTCAGATATCTGTCGGTTACTCCCACAGCATTTGTGTCACAGTAGTCCATGCACATCTCACAGACCCAACACTGTTTTAAGTCAAAGGTTCTGTAGTATGGTTAGCATTTATGTTTTTCTTGAAAACATGCCGACTTTCTAGGGCAGACAATACCTGAAAGCCAAGGACTCTCACCTTTGGCTTTCTCCCATCTCAGACTGCACGTTCCACTCCTGGAGCATCCGCTGTCTCAGTGTGAGCTACTGTGATGAGCACAGTCAACTCTCCATGTTTTGCCTCATCCAGTGGACATGCCCAAAGGCTGGGGGGACATGGACCAAAAATGCATATCTAAACAGAATTCTCAACAGAATAGTTTCCCTTAAAGAAATGCACTAAGAGAAATGTTCACCATCCCCAGCTCATCAGGGAAATGCAAATAAAATGACTCTGAGATTCCATCTTTCCTTTCTGATTGGCTACAGTAAAATCACAAGTGATGTCATATTAGCAAGGATGCAGAAAAGGGGACACGTTTCCATTTCTTTTTTTTTTTATTAACTTGAGGATTTCTTATATACATTTTGACTATTATTCCCTTTCCCGGTTTCCGGGCAAACATCCCCCTCCCCCCTCCCCTTCCTTATGGGTGTTCCCCTCCCAACCCTCCCCCCATTGCCGCCCTCCCCCCCCCATAGTCTAGTTCACTGGGGGTTCAGTCTTAGCAGGACCCAGGGCTTCCCTTTCCACTGGTGCTCTTACTAGGATATTCATTGCTACCTATGGGGTCAGAGTCCAGGGTCAGTCCATGTATAGTCTTTAGGTAGTGGCTTAGTCCCTGGAAGCTCTGGTTGCTTGACATTGTTGTACATATGGGGTCTCGAGCCCCTTCAAGCTCTTCCAGTTCTTTCTCTGATTCCTTCTACGGGGGACCTATTCTCAGTTCAGTGGTTTGCTGCTGGCATTCGCCTCTGTATTTGCTGTATTCTGGCTGTGTCTCTCAGGAGCGATCTACATCCGGCTCCTGTCGGTCTGCACTTCTTTGCTTCATCCATCTTGTCTAATTGGGTGAAGTGCAAACTTGTACAGCCACGTTGAAAGAGACATGTTGGTTTCTCCTAAGGACAAACATGTTATAAGGTCACTTGATAAACTATAACCATACAAAACTTCCTGGTCATGGAAACAACCTAATGACCTTCAACAGAAGAAAGGATAAAGAAAGTGTTTTACATTTGCACAGTGGAGTATTATACAGCTGTTAAAATCAACGCCTTGTTCTATTCAGGCAAATGGTGGAACAAGAAGACAAACAGGATATGAACTCACTTATAAGTAGAAATTACTTTTTTAAGGATTTAAATGTATTTTAATAAAGTGATGCTTCATCACTGCTCCATTTCTCAGAAAAAAATTCAAATTGAAGGTATCAGGAACAAACCACTGTACACCAATAAAAATGCACAGCGTAAGTACCTAATATAGGCCAGACTAAGAGCTACTGTCGGACTTTCAACACACAGCAACTCTGTCCCAGGGTTGCTAGGCCTATCAAGAAAAGCTGTGAACAACAACAGCAGAGACACAAAAGTGTAGTCCTTACCCAAGAAGATGAAGGCAAGTTAACACAAATTTCTTTAAGATATACTAAACTCAAACTCTCAGGAGAAAATGTCTTCCTTAGCACAAGAAGGGGTCATATTGAGATACAACAGATCCATATGTATCCTGTACCCTCTGTGGACATTTGTCTGAATTTTCCCCTGGGAGTGCATGGAGGAATTGGGCTGGGCCATTGGGTCATTGGAGGATGTTTAGGTTTTATGATAGGTAAGGCAGTGTCTCTGGGGTTGAGGGGAATAAAGAGGAAAAATGAACGTGCGTGTGTGTGTGTGTGAGTGTGTGTGTGTGTGTGTGAGAGAGAGAGAGTGAGAGACAGAGAGACAGAGAGACAGAGAAAGACACACACACACACAGAGAGAGAGAGAGAGAGAGAGAGAGAGAGAGAGAGAGAGAATGATCAAGATTAATGGAGCTCTGAGTCCATATACAATAGTTCTGCAGGCCTTCAACAGTCAATATACTTCAGGAATACACCACACAGACTTGATAACGAACTATACCACAGACTTTGATTTTGTTAAATACCACCCCTTCCTTGCCCCTTTCAAGCATACTAATATAAGCAGGGAAGACCTATCTATTGGGAAGAACCCCTAACACTTTTCCAGGGTAGAATTCTGGCTAGTCCAAAAAAGGGCCCCTCTTTTAAGGGCTGCAAGAAACTAGACAATGCAACTTTATCTAATATCGGCAGCATTTATTTGGAGCAAATTCAACTCGTAGAGCTGGACAGCTGAATGTAGCAGGAGTTCCACCAACTGCTACAATTCTTTCCATTTTAGCAGCTTGGCCAAATCGTTCAGTTGGTGGTGGTGTCAATCCAAGGGTTCCTTCCTCTGGCATCATAGTGGCAGGTTCTGGAGGCACTGGAGTGCCAGGTGGCACAGGAGTAGGGGCATGGAGCCTCTCTTGTTTACACCCATAGCACCTCCCATAGCCATTGGGCCCATCCTTATCTCTTGTTATCGTGGATCAGGGAAGGTTCCCTTGTATCCTTCCTGCTCCTGTCACATCATTTCTTCCTGTCTCTGCTTCTCATTCCTCTACCTGCCTCAGTTCTAACTGCTTTCATTTCTGAACCTCTTGGTTATGCAGCTCCTCCATTTTTCAAAGCTCTTATTGATGTCTCATCAACTCCTTCCTCATTAGCGTAATCTGGTGCCCATACTGTGTTGCCTCCATCTCCATCTCCAGCCTCTCACAAGCCTCCTTGATCTTCCGGTCCACTTGCTCCTGCTGTTGCTTCTCCATCTCAGTGAGTGCCTTCCAGTGCATACCATACTCATACTCACAGGACCCAGGCTGTGCGAATCTGGGGGACTGTTCTCTCTCCTTGTGAAATTGCGTCTTATTTATAATCAGCTTCTCTGGAAGTCTCTCTTCATTATCTAACCAGTCCATAGGCTCTACAGTGACAGGCTGAGGAAATGTGGTTAGCAAGAATGAGCCTTCACTGCATCTGCCCAGAGCTTTCTGAGTAGCTGGCTTCAATGAGAACTCAAAATGCCTTTCTCTCAGGGCCTTCTTCAGTCATTTACAATGACTACAGCCCTCTCCACCTGGCCAAACCCAGAGAAAGGTTCTTTGAGCAGTTCACTGGACACAATCTGAGGAAGGCTGTGGGCTGTAAGGATTGCACTATGACAAGGAAAGAGCGCTTGCAGTTGCTTTGCACAGAGTGGAGTATTGTCCAGCTCCACTTTGGCAATTTCCATTAGGGTTCCTGATTCCAAGAGAATAAAGTAAAAGCCTTTTTCCTCATGAGTGAAAACTTCTCCTGCTTTTCCATATTTCTCAAAAAGTTTCCTCATTTCTTCCTCAGTAATGTCAGGAGGAAGATTGCCCACAAAGAGATGGCTATATTGGTAAAGGTCTTCTCACTCCTAAAATTCTTCAAGTCAATAGTCAAGCCTTCATTCTGGCTGCTGGAATGCTGTCCATTTGCAGGTATTCGTGGAGGTGGCTGCTGCTGCTCCTGCTGCTGCTCCTGCTGCTTCTGGTGGTGGTGGTGATGTTGATGGTGCTTCCTTGAAGTATAATTCTGCTTCTCCAACTTACCGGTTTTATTGCATTCATCTTCCACCCTTGACTTATATTTGAACACATCAAAGTCTCTATCCCCCAGTCCTAACCCTGATTTCTCTGCCCTCAGTTCAGAGTAAGGGTGCTGCTACACAGCCACCACCACTCCAAAAAAAGAGGGGAACTACTTTTAAAGAAAAGAATAACCATGTTACAATCCACAGACCCAGAGAAGCTAAGTAACAAGGAGTGCCCAAGATGCAGACACATGCTTCTCACTGTGAAGTGGAAATAGAATAGACACATTGGGTGTATTGGGGTAGGGTGCAGTTAGGGGAGTGGTACATTGGGTGTATTGGGGTAGGGTGCAGTTAGGGTAGTGGTCTAAAGGAAGGTTGGGGATGGGAAAAGGAGGAATCAGATGGGGAAGACAATGGACGAGAGTCCTGGGAGAATAAGTTAGAATTGGGGGGGGGTAGTCTCTGGGATAAGATCTATGAGGGTGACCCCAGCTTAGATTCCTAGTAGTTTGGGATATTGAGTCCTCTGTAACTATAAAGACTTACAGCGGACAGATTAGAAAATCAGCCCTGATGCAAAACATTTCACCTATATTTTGTACAGCGTACAAGATGTTCTGTAGTAAAGGTGACACAGAAATTGTGAAAGTGTCTATCCAATGCCTTGACACGTTTGAGACCCATGCTATGAGTGTGTCCAGCCCTTGCAAAGCCTAGAGTACCAAGAACCACAGGCTGGAAATACCAGAGAAACAGATGGGCACAGAGACATGGTAAAAAAATGAATAGAAAAATGCCAATGAAATGATTTCTAATAATATTCTGCTATACTCAGAGATTATTCCTACCCCAATTGTCATTAGAGAGGCTTCACTTAGAAAATGATGGAAACAAATGCAAAGCCACACAGCCAGAAATTAGGTAGAGTTGGCGAAATTTTATGAAGAGGTGGAAGAATTGTAGGAGCTACAGGGTTGAAGAAGACCTCAAGAAACAAAAAGCATTTAGCCGACCTGATCCCATAGGATACAAGGACTGAACTGCCAGCCAACCAAGAAGCCTACATCGGGACCACGTAGCCTACATGGGACTGACCTAGGCCACCAGAACCTGTGTAGCAGTTGTGAAGATTCATCTTCTTGTGTAACTATTAACAGTGGGAGTGGGGGCTGACTCTGACTCTGTTGACTGTGCATGAGATGTTCTCCCCTAACATTGTTGCCTCCTCTTCCATTAATACAAGTGGAGGTGCCAAGTCTTAAAGGGAAAAGCCATGGCTGGTTAACATGTTTGGGAGGCCTGCCCTTTTCTGCAGATGAATGGTGGAGGAGGAGGAGATGAGAATGGAGCTGTGGAGGGATTAGGAGAAAAAAGTAGGGGATTAGTCACGATGTAAAATAAATACAATTTTGAAAGAAAAGGTTTACAAGGCTGGAACAATCTTGATTGTAATATATATCATCACAGAACACAAAATAGAATCAAGAATGAAAGAAAAGCTTGTATTATCATGAGGAAATACATTCTCTCTCTCTCTCTCTCTCTCTCTCTCTGGAGAGGGAAGGGGGAAGGAGAAGGGGAGGGGGAGGGAAAGGGAAAGGGAGAGACAGGGAGAGACAGAGAGACAGAAAGAGACAGAGAGAAAGAGACAGACAGAGAGAGACAGAGATTTCTAGAGATAGAGACCAAGACAGAGAGACAAAGAGTGGGAGACAGACACACAGAGATACACACAGAGAGAATGAGAGTAGAGGAGGCATTCAAGAACACAAAAGTTTAATGTTTTTTCCACTTCTGGTATTTGACTCTTTCAGAAGTTTGCTTTTCTCTTTTATGGTTGATCAGCTTGAAAAATGACAAAATGGGTGATTGGTGTATAGCATTCACATAAACAGGTCTTAATCAAGAATTGAGCTTTTTCAGGCTCAAGAGCAGCAGGAAGTTGGGGATGTTGAGCAGCTACTGATAGAGAAAAGCTTTGCCAGTCCTTTGTGTTAAACTACCAAGTTTTATGCAGGTCAAGGCAATGAAAAGAAGCCAGCCATCTTAGAAGTTCACAATTTTGTTAACTCTATGGCTGCTCCACTGGAATCTCTGTCCTACAGTCAAAGTTTTTGACTCCAAATCTCGTTGGTCAGTGGTAATATTTAGTCTTCCCCTGATCTTCTATCACAATTATATGTATAAATTTTAGTGCACTGGTGCCTCTACCTGATCCATGACTGTGCTGCTATAAAGAAGCTATGGGAGTTTTATGGCTTCCTCTTGGGGACATGATCAGCCTCCTAGATTCTCGGGACATGATCTTCATGTTCCATCATCCTTCTCCTCATAGGCTGTTCATGTCTTGATAATTTCCAACTTATCAAATGAAATTGGCCTCTTCAAAGATGTATCCTTTGAACTTAGATGTCCCTGTTTCCATTACCAATAGATACAACTCACCCACTTGTTGACATACAGCCACCAAGGCTCCAGACTTCATCTATCATTTTATTTTGTCTTAACAGAAGATGCAGTTCAAGACCTTGATGTGGAAGTAGGTTCCATTGAAAGGAGTTTGTTCCCACTATTATTAGTGTACAAAGTCATTTTAAGGAATTCTGGCTTTTACCTTAACCAGTGAAAGGATGTCATAGTCTACTAACACACACACACACACACACACACACACACACACACACACACACAAATACACATAGTCAGAAAAACATGAAGGCATGCAATCATGTATGTAAGCATGCATGCATGCTCATACACATGTAACTTCTGCCATGCACTTGAAACATGCACATGTACTTTCACCCAGGCACACATGTACAACTGCACATAATGTACATAAGAGTTATCTCATATACATCCCTTTGAATGTACTGATAGGAACTAATATGCATATGCATGTGAACATGCAGGAGATCCAGCAAAATTGGGGAATGAGAAAAAAGAAACTGAGAAGATGTCACACAGAAGATAAAGGGGGAATAAACACAACTGCAATTCATTTTGACAAGGGAAACAAGATAGTAATTAACAATAACACTGGTGACCATTCTGGAGTTCCATGGAATTCTGAGCACATGCACATGACACGGACTCCCCTGGTCACTGGAGCTAAACACTGACTCACACACTCTGTATGAAGGACAGAGCTGCTCAGGGGAAGAATGGTGAATGATTTGCACTCACCACTGGGAGCAGCAGAAAAAGAAAAGACAGTTCTAGAGGAAGAGATGGAATACCAGTGAGTGAGGAAGCTGAGGAACTAGAGAACAGGTTGGTAGCCACATTACATAGGGCGGGAGCAGAAATAGAGTCGTGTTCCCATTTCACTTGGTTGCTGTGACAAACACCATGAAAACATGCTATTAAGGGAGCAGAAAGTTTTCCTGTAGGTGACAAGTCACAGGCCATCATTGTACAGTCAGGACAAGGATTCAAGCTGGAATTCATAAAAGACACAACAGAGGATGAACCCCTCCTGAAAGATTGCTAGGGGGTTGCTTTCATCTCATAAGGTGGCGACAGTGTGTGAGCCAGCAGTTTACAGAGAGCTGCAAACCTCTGTGCTTAAGCCCTAAAATGATCATGGTGTTGGAAACTGACTCTGAGAGACAATCCCTATGCAGGCACACTGACATTGTGGGGCTGCTGGCTGTCACAGGCATGAATGTGATCTCATTCCACACAGAACACATACAAGTCATGTAAAAGCAAGAAATCATGCCTAGGGTTGATGGTACATTGGGCTAGGTAGGCCAGAGCTTTGATGGGGGTTACAGATGCACTTCAAAAGTAGGGACTCTGGTTGCAAAGCTGAGATGCTGTTTATATACAGGTATCTCTGGGAGCAATAGAGTAGAAAACACATGTATACCTGTGTAGACTTGCGAACCTGGGAAGTGGGAAAGAAACTAGGAGCCCTTTAATAAAATGCTGTTAAAGAAGTGACAGTTATAGAATCACCCTCATGGCCATGACCTAACAATGGAAAACCTTGGTAACCAGGCAACCCACTGGTTAGAGCAAGGACTATAAGCTCACTAGTCAGAGACAGTAGAGAGGACAGGATGTTCTCTTTCCGTCTTCGGACTACTCGAGGTTCGGGCCTCAAGAAAGACAACAGAGAAGGCCATGAAGGTGTCTGGAGGCACAGGGTTCGCTCTTGCCTTCAACGCCTGTGGCCATTTTCCCAAAGGGGGAAAAATTTGACCAAAGCAAGCCAAGGACAGGACCACACAGACCAGGTAACCATTCTTTTGTCTCTGGGTTTTTGGCATAGAAATAATTCAGGAAAACTTGGAATGAGGAGAACCACTCAGAATGTTGCAGATCTGTGCCCTTTCGAAACTTTGACCTCAATCTTTCCTCAGGGTAAGAACTCTTCTGACACACAGGACATGAGAAAGCCCTGTAGAGACTCAGACATCAGTTCAGGGACCGTGGTTAAGCTGGTGAACAACTTAGTGCCTTCTCTGCAGAAAGGGGACCCCAGCTTTGTCCCTGCCTTTCTGTCCACATACCGAAGATTTGCCACCACCCTACAGGTATTGGATCTGCTATTCCTGAGGTGAGGCTCTTCTCCATGCCCATAGTTCTCAAATCCTCCTGTTGGTTCAGGGAATTTCTCTGTCTTTCTCTCTCTGTCTCTGTCTCTCGGTCTCTCTGTCTCTCTCTTCCTCTCCTTTTATCCTTCTGTCTCTATCCCTATCTCTCTCTGCTTCTTCTCCATCTCCATCCCCAGATCTGGCTCTGTCTCAATCTTTTCATTGTCTCCAGAATTTTCAGGATACAGCAGCATGCATTAAAACATTTCTTCTCCGATGCATGGCCCATGTGATTGGGATGTCTATAGTTGAGACCAGAAAATGAATATAACCAACTCCTCTACCTTGAAAAAGCACCTAATCCTTCAGTCAGTGTTTCTGAGCCCTTGGTGAATGCACTTCTCTATATATAAAGTACATACTGGAGTATGTAGTAGAGACATGACCATGTGGAGATCCATAAAGGATATTCCAGAAATACATGTAACAAGGAGATGTCTGCATAGAGATGTGTGTGTACAAACTTTGCACAGATACATTGAAAGCACCTATTGGATCCACATTAACTAATAATTCTGAGAGCAAACAGAATTGCTCCTATTAGGAGAGGGGCCTGGGACTTTACAGGTAACATTCTGTCTGGTCTTCTCTAGGTATTCACACTTCACAGCTGATTCTGAGGAGGATGAACAAGTAAAGAACTCCCTCTGCAGCTTCCTGGAAACATGGATAGACAAGAACCCTGAGGACTTTTGTGACACATCAGACCTGTTGCCTCTGAAATACCTGAAGGCCTACTTGAGTGTGTACATGCCACACTGTGATCTTAGTGTTCGTGTCAAGAAGCTGCTGACACAGTTGGAGGAAGAATATGCCAAGGATACCCAGGTCAAAGATGAGGAAGACTCAGATCTGGGGAGAGATACTTCCTCAGATCCAGAGATTTTATGGGTATAAATCAGCAAAGAAAAGAGCCACTCTGGAGCCAGAACCAACTTGTGCCCCAGAGCTGGAGGGCACATAAACCTCCAGAAGGTTCTGGGGTTTATGAGATATTGCAGCCATATGTGGCAGCAGCAGTTCAGCCAGCACAGCTGATAGCAGCTGTGGAAACTGTCTCAGTCTGTCTGTAGATACAAGGTATCTGTCTGTCATCTCCTGCTTGCTACAGTGGGCCTACGTATTTAGAGAATGGCCCTGTCACCTGTGATCATCAATTGGAGTCTGTCCTATAGCTGAGCTGCTATTCCTGCCCCTCATGATCAGCTGCTGATTTCAATCCAGCAGCAGTTCCAACCCCACACCCAGACTACACCTCCCCCGAGAAATAGGATTTTATTATTTCTGATGTTTTCAATGTTGTGTTTATTTTAATTATTAGTTTTAATAAATTATTAATTTGTTTTACATTGTCTAAAATGCAGTCTAATTATGAAAGAGAATATCAGAAAACTATGGATAGTCTTCTTGATAAATTAAGTTTATTCAAAGTTGTCTAAAAAATTAAAAAGTTAAACATAATCATTTAAAATGATTGTATGACAGGCTGATATTATAAAAGGTAAAACTTTTAAATAGCCATTTTTGTAAGTAATGTACAGACATCACTAATAAATCACATGTAATAATGTTCAACATTACCTTTCAGTAAACTTCAAACTAAACTTGATAAGTGGTAATACTGTAGTCAGTAGTAACAATACAATTCTCATTGAAGTGGCTACATTTTTACATGCAGATATTTCAAGTGTTGGGGAGGATGGGGAATCATAAAATCCTGGCACATTTCTAGGGGGCATGGGGAATGCATTACCTACTTTCAGTAATACTTTGCCAGTTCTTCAAAAATATAAATACAACTAACATGACTTTGCTCATCTAAAGATGTATAAATACCCCAAAGAATGAAAATCAGAAATCCAAACTGCACAAATGGTCTGCTATAGATGAACATATTAATTGTACTATGTGCTAATTCATGATACAGCATGGGCAAGGTTCAAAGTTACTGTGCTAAGCCAAGAAACCAAATTAAAAAAGAAAAACAGGCAGAGTAAAAAATGCATAATTCAGTATGTAAATAATAATAAAATATGAAAGTAAATTACAATAACTCCTGATAGGACATTGTGAGACCAGAAACCTCCTCCATAGTTGTAAATGGGTTCATTTTTTTTTGTTGGCCATTTGCTGATGAACATGAGGACTACACCTAAGAGGAGCTTGTTTCATGAGAGACTCCCTTAGAAAAAAACTAAACTAAATTGCAAGGTGTTATCAAGTGGAGATAATCCTGGTTTAAGAATGGGTACATGAGGCCACTTCTCCAATTTAGGACTGTGTGCTCCAAGGTGTCTTACTCTATATAATGTCTGCTTATGGGCCTCAGTATGTCTTGTGATCTGCTTGAGGAGGAAGCTTCTCTAAGTTTGGTTAAGCAAGGCACTGGTGTGTGAGTATAACAGATCTTTGGGAATCATTTTCTAATATTTCTTTTCTAGAACAGTCATAGTAAGCTTTACTCTAGGTTTATGAACTATCTGGTTCCTGGTCAGCCAAGCTGTGTCAGGAATGAGGTCCATCTCAGGGAGTGAATCTTAAGTCAAGTCTGATATCTGTTGGTTACTCCCACACTATTTGTGTCACATTAATACATGCATATCAACAGACTGAATATCATTGAAATTCAAATGTTTTGTAGTTTGGTTACTGTTTAGTGTTCTTTCTTGAAAACTTGAAGTTTCAGGTGGTAACAACTTCCAGTAAGACAAGAAATTAAAACTTTGGTATTTTTACATCTCAGACTGTACTTTCCAACTGCTGGAGCATTCATTGTTTCAAAGCTAGGAATATGTGTAAGCTCAGTCAAACTCTCCATGCTTTGCCTCTCCACTGGAGATGTTCAAAGGCTGGGGGGGGCATGGACTAACAATACAGATCAAATGGAATTCTCAACAGAATTCTTTCACTTAAAAAAATGCACTTGGGAAAAGTTCAACATCCTTAGTCATCAGCAAAATACAAATGAAATGAATTTGTCATTCCATCTTACCTGTCAGAATTGCTAAAACCTAACAAAAGTGATAGCTTATGCTAACAGGGATGTAGAGCAAGGAGAACATTATCCATTGCTGATGGAAGTGCCAACGTGTACAACAAACTTCAGAACTTAACACATTGGTATTGCAATAGCATGCATATGAGTCGTCATTTGATAAACTATGTTCATACAAACTTTATTGCTAATAGCTAGAAGCGTCCTAAAGTCCTTCAATTGAAGAATGGATAAAGAAAATATTTTACATTCCCATGCTAAAATATTCCAAAACTTTTAAAATCAACATCTTGTTCCATCCAGGCATATAAATGGAACAAGAAGACAGATATAATATAAACTTACTTAAATGATGAAATTACTTTTAAAATAAAGAACAAGTATGCTACAGTCCACAGACCCAGGAAACTATGTAACAAAGAGGGCTCAAGATGCAGGCCTCTCTGTGATGGGGAGATAGAAAAGACATCTTTCTTGGCTGTATTGTGGTGGGTGTAGTTAAGGAAGTGGTCTAAATGGAGGGTAGGGATGGGAAAAGGATAAACCAGATTGGGAGGATAACTGGAGAGAGTACTGGGAGAAAAAAATTAGAATTAGTGGGTATCTCTGGGACAAGCTGGAAACCTGGAACCCTAGTGCAATGGAAACTACTAGGAAACTATGAGGGGTGACACCAGCTTAGTTTCCTAGTAGTATATTGAGCCTTCTCCTGTAACCAGAAAGTCTTTCAGTGGACAGATTAGGATATCAGCCCAGCCACAAAAAATTTCACCTACATTTTGTACAGCCTACGAGATGTGCTACGAAGGTGGCACAGAGTTGTGAAAGTGTCTATCCAATGCCTTGACACATGTGAGACCCAGGCCATGAGAGAGGCACTCCCCTCAAGCCTGGAGAACCAAGAACCAGAGGTAGGACATCCCCGAGACACAGACGAACACAGAGACAGGATAGAATAAATGCCAATGAAATGATTTCTAATAATATTCTGATATACTCAGAGACTGGTGCTAACCCAATTGTTACCAGAGAATCTTCACTTAAAAAATGATGGTAAGAAGTGCAAAGACACAGAGCCAGACATCAGGTAGACCTTGGAAAACATTGTGGAAAAGTTGGAAAAAATTTTATAGGATCTTTGAGGAACAGGTCACCCCAGAAAAAGAGATCCATCCAAACTGAGCCCATTGGATACAGGAAATGGACTGTTAACCAGAGAGCCTGCATAGGGGACTGGAAGCCTGCATTGCACTGACCTAGGCCAGCATAGGGCACTGGAAGCCTGCACTGCACTGACCTAGGCCTGCATAGGGCACTGGAAGCCTGCACTGCACTGACCTAGGCCTGCATAGGGCACTGGAAGCCTGCACTGCACTGACTAGGCCAGTGTAGGGCACTGGAAGCCTGCATTGCACTGACCTAGGCCTGCATAGGGCACTGGAAGCCTGCACTGCACTGACCTAGGCCTGCATAGGGCACTGGAAGCCTGCACTGCACTGACCTAGGCCAGTGTAGGGCACTGGAAGCCTGCACTGCACTGACCTAGGCCAGTGTAGGGCACTGGAAGCCTGCATTGCACTGACCTAGGCCTGCATAGGGCACTGGAAGCCTGCACTGCACTGACCTAGGCCTGCATAGGGCACTGGAAGCCTGCACTGCACTGACCTAGGCCTGCATAGGGCACTGGAAGCCTGCACTGCACTGACCTAGGCCTGCATAGGGCACTGGAAGCCTGCACTGCACTGACCTAGGCCTGCATAGGGCACTGGAAGCCTGCACTGCACTGACCTAGGCCTGCGTAGGGCACTGGAAGCCTGCACTGCACTGACCTAGGTCTGTGTAGGGCACTGGAAGCCTGCACTGCACTGACCTAGGCCAGTGTAGGGCACTGGAAGCCTGCATTGCACTGACCTAGGCCTGCGTAGGGCACTGGAAGCCTGCATTGCACTGACCTAGGCCTGTGTAGGGCACTGGAAGCCTGCACTGCACTGACCTAGGCCTGCATAGAGCACTGGAAGCCTGCACTGCACTGACCTAGGCCTGCATAGGGCACTGGAAGCCTGCACTGCACTGACCTAGGCCTGCATAGGGCACTAGAAGCCTGCACTGCACTGACCTAGGCACTCAGCAACTTGCAGCACTATTTTAGGTTCATCTTCTTGTAAAGTCTTAACAGTGGGATCAGGGGCTGTCTCTGACTCTGTTGCCTGTGCATGGAAGCCTCTCCCCTCACTGGGTTGCATGCTCCAGACTTAATAGAAGAGGAAGAGCCCTGGCCTAATGCAAATTGATAAGCCATGGCTGCTAAATATACGTGGGAGGCCTGTTCTATAAGATGAAGGAAGGAGGAAGTGCTAGGGATGATGCAGACAGTGCTAATGGAGAGAGAAAGAGTGAGAAAGAGAGACACAGAGAAAGACAGAGTCAGAGAGACTGAGAGAGAGACAAAATGAGAGAGACGGAAAGAGAGAAACAGAGAGACAGACGCAGAAAGTACAGAGTCACAGAGATACACCCCGACAGGCAGAGTCACACAAAAACAGAGTGGAGATTAGAGGAAGCATTCAAGAACACAAAAGTATGTGGTTGTCTCCATGAATTTTATCTATAAGGGTATTTAAAAAGTTTCCCTCCCCTCTTTTAGAGTTGGTTAGTTTGAAAAAATACTAAATGGGTGACTGGCTGATAGATTTGGCATAAACATGTCCTGATCAGCCATATTCAAGGCCCATATCTGAATGTAGTAAAAGCAATATACAGCAAACCAGTTGGTAACATTAAACTAAATGGAGAGAAACTTTAAGCAATCCCACTAAATTCAGGTAATAAACAAGGCTGCCCACTCTCTCCCTACCTATTAAATATAGTAGTTGAAGTCCTAGCCAGGGCAATTAGACAACAAAATGAGGTCAAAGTTATATAAATTGGAAAGGAAGAAGTCGAAATATCACTATTTGCAGACGATATGGTATTATACCTAAGTGACCCCAAAAATTCCACCAGAGAATTCCTACAGCTGACAACCAACTTCAGCAAAGTAGGTGGATATAAAATTAACTCAAACAAATCAGTAGACTTCCTCTACTCAAAAGATGAATAACCTGAGAAAGAAAGTAGGGAAATGACACCCTTGACAAAACCACAAATAATGTAAAATACCGTGGTGTAATACAGGTCTAGCAAGAGAAACATCTGTATGACAAGAACTTCAAGTATCTGAAGAAAGAAATCAAAGATCCCAGAAGGTGGAAAGAATTCCCATGTTCATGGATTGGCAAACATAATATAATAAAAATGGCCAAATTTCCCAAGGGATTCTACAGATTCAATGTAATTCCCATCAAGGTTCCACCTCAATTCTTCATAGGATTGGAAAGAGCAATTTGCAAATTCATTTGGAAAAGCAAAAAAACTCAGAAGAGAAAAAATTATGCTCATTAATAGAATTTCTTGGGGAATCCCCATCCCTGACCTCAAGCCATATTACAGGTCAGTCATGATTAAAAGTGCATGTCATTGCTACAGAGACAGGCAGGTAGATCAATGGACTAGAATTGAAAACCCAGAAATGAACCCACACACTGATGGTCACTTGATCTTCCACAAAGGAGCTAAAACTATCCAATGGAAAAAAAGACACTTTCATCAAATGGTGCTGGTTCAACTGGAGGTCAGCATGCAAATTGACACATTCTTATCTCCCCAAGCAATGCTCAAGTCCAAGTGGAACAAAGAACTCCACATAAAACTAGATACCCTGAAACTAAGAGAAGGTGGGTAAGAGCCTTGAAAGCATAGGCACAGCAAAAATTTTCCTGAAGAGAAATTTTTTTTTTCCTGAATAGGAAATGCCAATGGCTTATGCTCTAAGATCAAAAATGGAAAATGGGACCTCATAAAATTGCCAAGCCCCTGTAAGGCAAAGGACCCTTGCAATAGGACAAAATGGCAACCAAGCAACTGGGAAAAGTTCTTTAACAATTGTATATCTGATAGATGGCTAATACCTAATACATACAAAGAATTCAAGACATTAGATTCCTGAGAATCAAATAATCATATTGAAAACAGGGTGCAGAGCTAAACAGAGGAATCCTGAATGTCTGAGAAGTACCTAAGAAATGTGCACCCAACCAATGAAAAGAAGCTGACCCCTCTTGTTGAATTAGCTGAAAGAAGCTAAGGAGGAGGGGGCAACCCTGTAGGAGGACCAGCAGTCTCAATTAAGCTGGACCCTAAGATCTCTTAGACAATGAATCACCAACCAGGCAGAATATGTCAGCTGAGATGAGGCCTCAAACACATATATAGCAGAGGACTCCCCGGTCTGGGTTCATTCATAGAAGATGCACCTAACCCTCAGGAGACTGGAGGCGCCAGGAAGTTTAGAGTTCAGGTGGGATGGGGACGGTGGGGACATCCTTGTGGAGATGGGGTGGGTTGAGTACAGGGGCAGCAGGTAGAAGGTATGAGATGTGGATCCTTGGAGGGTGGACTTGATAGGGATTAAAATATTTACTGTAAAAACAAATAAATTAATTAATAAAAATGTTCAACATCCTTAGTCATCAGGGAAATGCACATCAAAAGAACCCTGAGCTTTCAGCTCACACCTCACAGTCAGAATGGCTGAGATAAAAAATTCAGATAACAGTAGATGGTGGCAAGGATGTAAAGAATTCAGACCCCTTCTCCATTGTTGTTGAAATTGCAAACTGGTACAACCACTCAGGAAATCATTCCGGCACTTCTACAGAAAATTGGGCATAGTACTAACTGAGAACCCAGCTATGCATCTCCTGGGTATACACCATAAGATGTTCCAACACATAATAAGGACACATGCCCCACTATGTTCATAATAGACTTATTTATATAATTGCCAGAAGCTGGAAAGAACCCATATGTCTTTTAACAGAAAGGATACCGAAAATGTGGTACATTTAGATGCTGGCATACTATGTGCAGCTATTAAAAACAATGACTACTCTTCCCCACTTTTTCTTCTATTAGTTCGAGTGTATCTGGTTTGATGTGGAGGCCTTTGATTCCCCTGGACTTAATCTTTGTACAGGGCGATAAGAATGGATCAATTTGCAATCTTCTACATCCTGACCTCCAGTTGAATGAGCACCATTTGTTGAAAATGCTATCTTTTGTCCATTGGATGGGTTTAGCTCCTTTGTCAAAGGTCAAGTGACCTTAGGTGTGTGGGTTCATTTCTGGTTCTTCAATTCTATTCCACTGATCAATCTGCCTGTCTCTGTACCAGTGCCATACAGTTTTTATCACTATTGCTCTGTAATAAAGCTTGAGGTCAGGGATGATGATTTCCCACAGAAGTTTTTTATTGTTGAGTATAGTTTTCCCTGTTCTGGGTATTTTGTTATTCCAAATGAATTTGCAAATTGCTGTTTATCTCCCTATGAAGAATTAATTTAGGATTTTGATGGGGATTGCACTGAATCTGTAGATTGCTTTTGGCAAAGAAGCCATTTTTACTATGTGGCCCATATATATACAACCACCAAAACTATGTAAGATTGATGAAGCTAAGAAGTGCATGCTGACAGGAACTGGATATAGATCTCACAGCCAGAACATGTCAAATACAGAGGCAAATGCTAGTAGCAAACCTCTGAACTGAGAACATGACCCCCATTTGAGAAATTAGAGAAAAGATTGAAAGAGCTGAAGGGGTTTGCATCCCCATAAGAACAACAATGCCAATGAACCAGAGCTTTCAGGGACTAAAGCACTACTAAAAGACTATACATGGACTGACCCATGTCTCCAACTGCATATGTAGCAAAGAACTGCCTTGCTGGGCACCAATGGAAGAAGAAGCCCTTGGTCCTGCCAAGGTTGGACCCCTAGGGTAAGGGATTATTGGGAGTGGGTAAGGGGGCTATATGTGGAGGGGAACACCCTACTAGAAGTAGGAGCAGGAGATGATTATGGACTGGAAACTGGGAAAGGGAATAATATTTGAAATGTAAATAAAGCAATATCCAATAAAAAATTTAAAAAATAATGACTACATGAAATTCTTGCACAAATGGATTGTGAACTAGAAAATATCACCCTGAGTGAGTTACCCAGTCACAAAATAACACACATGTTATGCAGTCACTGAGAAGTGGATATTAGCACAAAATTTTGAAATACCTAAGGAAAAGTTCACAGATCCTATGAAGCTCAAAAGAAGGAAGATGAAAAATGTGAATCCTCCATTCCTTCTTAGAAGGGAGAACAAAATACTCACGGGAGGAAATACAGGGACAAATAGTGGAACAGGGACTGAAGAAAAGGTCATCCAGAGCTGTCCCACCTGGGGATCCATCCCATATGCATCACTATTCCTTATGCCAAGAAGTGCTTGCTGACAGGAGCCAGATATGGGTGACTCCTTAGAGGTTCTGTAGTAGCCCTACTGATACAAATGAGGATGGTTGCAGCTAACCATTAGACTGAACAGGGGGACCCCAATGGAGGACTTAAAGAAAAGAAAGAAGGATATGATCGAGTTTGCAATAGCAAAGAAAGAACAACAATATAAACCAACCAGATCATGCCAGAGCTCCCAGGAACCAAACCAGCCACCAATGAGTACACATGGAGAGACCCATGGCTACAGACATTTATATAGCAGAGAATGGCATTGTCCACCATCAATAGGAGGAAAAGCCCTTGGTCCTGCGAAGACTCGATTCCCCAATATAGAATAATGCCAGGGTGTTGTGGGTGGAGTGTGTGGGTGGGAGCGGGAGCATCCTCAGAGAAGCAGAGTGATGAAAGAGGGGATATGGGGGAGGGGGCAGGAAGGGAACAACATTTGAAATCTAAGTACATAAATTACCCAAGGAAAATAAAATTAAGAAAAAATAGCAAAAAAATATGTGCTGATAAGGACTTGAAATACTTCAGGCTTAAGAGCAGCAGGAAGATGGGGATGTTGAGCAGCTACTGATAGAGAAAAGCTTTACCAGTCCTTGTGTTAATTTTATGCAGGTCAAGACAATGAATAAGAAGCCTGCATCTTAGAAATCCAAAAATTTGCAAACTTAATGGATCCTCTACTGAACCCTCTGCCTATTTTTTTATGGGCCTATGGGGGTCATTTTTATTCAAGCCAAGAGTCAGACACTCACATGGAAACTTATGCACATACAAAGAGGGGGATATAGGGAAGCACTCTGTGGAAACTATTCTGGATATTAAGATGGGGTAATACTCTTCAGTAAGCAAAAACCTGGGCAACCTGCTTCATATGCGTGCTGACTCTATATGGTAAGAAGCAGAGGGCTAAGTTATGGACCATCTCAGGACAGAGGTAAGTGAAGGAGACAGCTCTCACTGTTTCTATTGGGTGAAAAGGAAATTATCCCATGCTGTTGGATACAGTAAGGCAAGGGACCTTGTCTAAGTGCACTCTTCTCACGTGAGAACTACCAAAGATAAGTTATTTCCAAGACAACCTAACATAGCCATGAATTTGACATATGTAAATATATATACATATATTCATATACATTTATTTATTACTTGGAATAAGGAGAAAATAGTTAAGCATTTTAATTTTGCTACATTTCTTTTCTTTTCTTTTTTTATTGAATTTTTTATTTACATTTCAGATGTTATTCGATAGCCTGGTTTCCCGTTGATAAGCCCCCTATGCCATCATGCATCCCCCTTTCTATGGGGGTGTTCACCCTTCCAAACCACTCCCTTCCTGCTTCCCCCTGACATTCCCCTATGCTTGGGGGGGGTCCAGCCTTAGCAGGACCAAGGGCTTGTCCTCCTATTTCTGCCTATGGTTTTAATTCAGTCTGTGGTTTTAACTCCTAATCTCGCTGGGTCTGTGGTAATAATTAGTCTTCCACGGCTTTTCTATCACGGTTGTATTTATGAATACAAGCGCAGTGGCACCTCTACCTGATTCATGCCTGTGCTGCTCTAAGGAAGGTATGGGAATTTTGTGACTTCATTTTGGTGATAAGATCACCCTGCTAGATTTTTAGGACATAATCCTCATATCACATAATCCTTCTCCTTATAGGCTTTTCATGTCTTGATAAATTCCAACTTATCAAGTGGACTTGGCCTATTCAAAGATGTATTCTTTGAATTTAGATGTCCCTGTTCCTAATAGCAGTAGATTAAACAACCCACCTAGCTGTAGGCATACAGATACCAAGAGTCCCAGAGTTTATCTATTGTTTGTTATTTTGTCTGGACAGGGGATTCAGCTCAAGAACATTATATTGATCCAGGTTCCTTTGAAAGGAGAGTTAGTTCCCAGAGTTATATGCTTACCATGTCATTTTAAAAAGTTCTGGCTTTTGCCTTAACCTGTAAAAGAATGTTACATTCTACCAACACACACACACACACACACACACACACACACACACACACACACATATACACACACACACACAGATGCAAATGTATGCTACCATGTATGCATGTAAGCACACCCTTGTACTTTCTTGAATGAACATGCACAAATAAACCTAACACATATAACAAAGCTATCATGCAATGCCCTCCTCGCATGTGCTGGAAGGAATAACCGTGCACATGCATTTGAACATGCAGGAGATCCTGAAAAACTTCTGGGAATTGAAACAAAAGAAACTAAGTAAACATCAGAGGGAAGAGTAAAGGAGCAATGAACTCAACTCTACTTCACTGGGCAAGGGAGACAACATAGTAACTAACTATAACACACCCCACCATTGTGGAGTAGCAGGGAAGTCTGATCTCATGCACATGATGTTGACTCCTCACATCTCTGGCTTGCTGTACTGTGACCCAGACACTCTGCTTGAATGAGGGAGATGACCAGGGGATAAACAGTGAATGACTTTGGAGCAAAAATTACTGAGAAGAGCAGAAAAAGGAAACAGAGTATAAAGGAATAGATGGAATAGCAGGGAGGAAAACAGATGAGGCACCAGAGAAGAGACTGGCTGCGACATAACACATGATGGGGACAGAAAAGTGTGCTGTTTTCTGTTCAGGCTTCATTCAGGTCCTGTGAAAACCACCAAGACTAAATGTTACTAAGGAAAGACAAATTTTCTTGCAGGTGTCTGGTCGAAGTCCACCATTGGAGAGAATCAGATCAAGGACTCAAGCAGGAATTGAAAGAAGAAGCGATAGAGGAAGAATCCGCTCTGAAAGAGGGCGAGGGGGCCAGCTTCCATCTGGTAAGCCATTGGATGTACTTATGCCAGCTGTTCACAAAAGGGCTGCAAACTTATGGGATTAAGCCCTAACATGATCATGGTGGTGGAAACTGACTCTAAGAAAGACAATTCCTATGCAGGCACACTGACATTTTGGGGACGCTGGCTGTCACAGGCATGCATGTGCTCTCATTCCGCATAGAAAACATACAAGGTCACATAAAAGCAAGAAAATATGCGCAGAGAGTGGTTAAGGTAGATTGGGATAATTAGGGCTGACTTTGTGAGTATGGTTACAGATGAGGTTCAACAGTAGAGACTCAGCTTGTGAAGCTGAGGTGTTGTTTATATCACGATATCTAAGGGGAACATTGGAGAGGAAAACCGATGAGTACCTGTGTTTCTTTGTGCACCCAGGAAATGGGAAGGGACATGGGATCCTTTAAGGAAGAAGGGACAGTAATGGAAACACCAAACTGAAAATGACCTAACAATACAGAACCTTGGTAACCAGGCAACCCACGGGTTAGAGCAAGGCCTGCAGGTTCGCTTGTCAGAGATAGTAGAGAGGGCAGGATGTTCTCTTGCATAAAGGCTAAGGCTTAAAGAAAGACAGCAGGGAAGATCATGATGGTGTCTGGAGGCGCAGGGTTCACTCTTGCCTTCAAGGACAGGACCACACAGACCGGGTAACCACTCTGTTGTCTCTGGGTATTTGGCATAGAAATAATTCAGGGAAACTTGGGATGAGGAGAACCAATCAGATGTTTGCACATTTGTGCTAGTTTGACCACTCCACCTTGATCTCTTTGTAGGTTGAGAATGCTTCTGCTCAAAAGAACCATGGAGCCAGGGAGAGAGTCATGTATCAGGGCACAGACAATGATTTAGCAGATGAACAAGCTGGTGCCTTCTCTGAATGAAGGGGACCCTTGGTTGTCCTTGCTTTTCTGTCTACATATAAAAGTTCTGCCACACCCCTTCAGGTATTGGACCTGCTGTCTGTGAGGTGAGTGCCCATCTGCAAGCCCATAGTTCTCAGATCCTGTGGTTGGTTTCAGGAATCTAAGTGTCTGTCTCTGTCTCTGTCTCTGTCTCTGTCTCTGTCTCTGTCTCTGTCTCTGTCTCTCTCTCTCTCTCTCTCTCTCTCTGTGTGTGTGTCTTGCTGTCACTCTCTCTTTTCTCCCTCCGCACTACACCATCTACCTTTCTTTTTTGTTTCCCTCTTGCTATCGTTTCACTCTCCCTCTCTGTCTCAGTCTCTATCTCTGTCTCCATCTCAGTCTCTGTCTCTGTCTCCATCTCAATTCTCAGTCACTGTCAACTCTTTATTGTCTACATAATTGTAAGAACCCATTAGTATGCACTAAGCAATTCCTTCTCCCAAGCTTGATCCACCAATTGGGCTGACCAAGGCTGAGACCCTAAATGGATGTAGCTAATCCTCGAAAAGGCACTGTCTCCTTCACCAAATATTATCGAGGCCTTGGTGAGTGCAATCTTCTCATATAGAAAGGAGGTTCTAGGAATTTTTAAGTACCCACCAGAGATGTGTCCAAAGTAGAGACCCATGAAGGATAATCCAGGAAACCATGTAGCCAAGGAGATGTCTGGATAGAGATGTCTGTCTTCCACATTTGGACAGATACATTGAAAGCACCTATTGTGTACAGCTGAACTAATAATTCAGACAGCAGCCAGAACTGCCAGTATTGGGTGAGAGGTCTGGGACTTTAGAGGTGACATTTTCTTTGGTCTTTTCTAGGTATGCATACTTCAGTCCTTATTCTAAATTGGATGAACAAAAGAACACCCTGTGTAGCTTTCTGGAAACATGGATGGACAAGAACCCTGAGGACTTTTGTGACCCATCAAACCTGTTACCTCTGTAATACCTGAAGTCCTACTTGAGTGTGTACACGCCCAACTCTGACCTTATTGTCCCTGTCAAGAGGCTCCCGACCCAGTTGCAGCAAGAACATGCCAGGGATTCACAGGGCAAGAATGACAGATTCATATCTGGGGAGACACACATCCTCAGAACCACAGATTGAATGGGTATAAATCAGCAAAGAAAAGAATCACTCTGGAGCCAGAACCAACTTGTGCCCCAGAGCTGGAGGGCACATAAACCTCCAGAAGGTTCTGGGGTTTATGAGTAGTTGCCTGCCATATGTGGCAGCAGCAGTTCAGCCAGCACAGCTGATAGCAGCTGTGGAAACTGTGTCTCCTTGTGTCTGTAGATTTCAGTCATCTCCTGCTTGCTACAGTGGGCCTGCCTATTTAGAGAATGGCCCTCTCACCTCTCCTCATCAAATTGAGTCTCTCCTGTATCTGAGCTGCTGCTCCTGTCCCTTATGATCAGCTGCTTATTTCAATCCAGCAGCAGTTCCAACCCCACAGCCAGCCTACCCCTCCCCTGAGAAAGAGCCATTTTAGGCATTCTGATGTTTTCAATGTTGTGTTTATTTTAAGTATTGGTCTTAATAAATTGTTAGTATTTGGTTTACATTGAGTAAAATGTTTAATACTGTGAGAAAATGTGTGTAATTTATGAATATTCTATTTGATAAATTATTTTAAGTTTGTTCAAACATTTTAAGGAACAAAAACAACTTAAAAATATAAACATAAGCATTTAAAAGAATTAGGTGACGTGCTTAAATTATAAAAGGTAAATGTCTTAAATCATCTCTTTTCTAAAGAAGGTATATACATCACTACTAAATCACATGTAATAATATTCAATATTAACTTTCAGTAAACTTCAAACTAAACCTGAGGAGTGGTACCACTTTTGTCCAGTGGTAACAATTCAATTCACACAGAAGTAGCTACATTTTAACCCAGATATTCCAAGGGTTAGGAAGGATGGGGAATTATAGAATCATGGCACATTTCTAGGGCACATGTAGAGTGCATTACCTACTTTTAGAAATATTTTGCCAGTTCTTCAAAAATATAAAGACAATAATTCATTTTGTTATTCACATGATGGGTAAATACCTCAAAGAATTAAAATCAGAAATCCAAAATTGCACCAATGATCTGCTGCAGATGAACAGATTAATTTTAGTATGTGCTCATACATGCTACAGGATGGGCAAAGTTCAAAGTTATTGTGCTAAGCCAAGAAGTCAAATACAACTACAGAATTAAGCAAGAATTTCAGTAATGAATAGATCTATGCAGGCAGATTGATGAACGTTTGGAAGGAGAAAAAGGTTTTCAATGGACAGGAAGGTGCTCATCAAATGAAGAATATATTTTGTGAATGTACACAATGCATTTTGTTTATATTTATGCCTGATCACCTCCCATCTACTCATCCCATGACTTGACAAACAGACTCCCTTCTGGTATTAAATAACTAATTAAATTATTTTAGTTATTTATTGATTTATGATAATTGATGATTTAATATTCCAATGTTATTTACTCTACACATACAAATAATCTGGATCATGTAGCAATAGGTATGTAGTCTCTGACATAGTGCACAAATACAGTCATTCTTCCACTGGTCATTTCCTCAAACCAAAATGATGCTCCCTCCCCAGAAGACAGCAACTGCAATCAGCAATTAAGCAGGGGTGAGGATGTCACAAACACCTTCTCCATGGCTAAGGATAGGCATAAAATCCCTTAAAACCCATAACATGAAATCCATTATATAAACATAGGACATGTAGAGTTAAACGAGAAAAAAAAACATCATATAATTAATAATGACATACAAGAATTAAATTACAAAAAGTCCTGATAGGACATAATGAAACCAGGAACCTCCCTCATAGATGCAAATGGGTTCGTATTCTGTTGGCCACTTGGTGGTGAACATGAAGACTGCACTTAATGGGATTTATTTTCCTAGATACCCTCAGAAAAAACTAAACATTAAATTGGAAGGTGTTATCAAGTGGTGATAATCCTGGGTAAAGGATGGGTACATGAGGCCACTGCTCAAATTTATGACTGAGTGTTCCAAGGTATCTCACTCTACATAAGGTCTGCTTTTGGGCCTGAGTATGCCTTGTGATCTGCTTGAGAAGGAAGCTTCTCGGATGTTGCTTGAGCAAGGCACTGGTCTATGAGTGTAACAGATCATTAGAAATCACTCTTCTATTCTTTCTTTTGTACAGCAATCCTACTTAGATTTTCCCCAGGTCACTGAACTATCTAGTCTCAGGATCATGGTCACCAAGCAGTGTCAGGTATGTTATCCATGTCAGGGAGTGAATCTTAAGTCAAGTCAGATATCTGTTGGTTACTCCCACAATATTTGTGTCACAATAGAACATGCATATCTTACAGAGCTGACACCATTGTAAGTAAAAGGTTTTGTCTTATGGTTAGGGTTTAAATTTTTCTTAGAAACATGCAGAATTTTCTAGGGCAGACTAGATGCCTG